>NC_141904.1:29850606-30153636 GCF_057802395.1 Ceratotherium simum simum
GAAAAATGACAAAATAAATCTCTTTCCTATGTAACTCATCGACTGAAAAAGCATTCTTCAACATTCTTCCTGGCACATTCTATTTTTCTTTCTCTCTCTCTTTTTTTTTGGCTTGTGGAAGATTGTCCCTGAGCTAACATCTGTGCCAATCTTCCTCTACTTTGTATGTGGTATGCTACCACAGCATGGCTTGATGAGCGATGTGTAGGTCTGCATCGAGGATCTGAACCCTCGAACTTCAGGCTGCCTAAGTGGAGCAGGTAAACCTAACCACTACACCACCAGGGCGGCCCCTCTATTTTTCATTAAATAAAAATACTAACAGTCATTATGAGCTTTTTAAACATCTTATATTAAATTTTATATATATATATATATAACACACACACACAAAACTCTAATACTAACAACGTATAATACTTTAACATGTTTTCCAAAATGATATTATTCCCTTCCTAGAACAATAAAATCTGATATAATAAAATTCCCTTCTTCTTTCTACTATCTCCCATCATAGATAGATAATTCCTTTGTTCTTTTTGATTAGAATGGAGAAAGTACAGAATAAATACCAGTTGCTGAGGTTAAAGAAAGAGTTTATAAACATATATTATTATTTCACTTAGGCATTGCAATGAATACAGTCATCTCATCTATGTGTTTTGCACATTAGCATAAGTTTTTTTTCTTTATACCTGTGGTAGAAATTAACCCTGATCCTAAGCACTTTTCATAAAACTGTGAGATATCAGATTCTCATTTAGTACAAGCTGATTTGACCAAGTTACAGATACTATTTGAATAGAAAGATATAGCCACAGTAGGATTATCATGTTCAAATTTAAAGACAATGAAGAATGTTTTATTCCTCAAACTCATAAATATCCATTAGAAATTATTAGTATCTAAAACTGATAATCACGATTTACCAAGTTCCTTCATATATATCATACCATTTAGAAAAACGAAGATTAAAAGAGACATTGTGGGAGTTAAGGCTCTTTATAAGCCCAGAAGTGGGAATGCAATTGCAGCCTAATATAAGTTTTCAAACTGAGGCGGGTTTTCAAAGAGGATATTCACCCTAAAATGACAAGAGGAAATCAGATATGAAAATTCCTGTAATTTAGGTTTACTTTAAGGAGTTATTTTTCAAGAATATGACTTACTAAAATATGTGACTGAGATGAACTAAAAATCTATGATTAAAAACTTCATTTCTCAGTTCTGTTTTAATGAAAGATTAGTTCAAGGATGCTTAACCCAGAGTCTCTGTTCTGAGGGCTTTACATCTGGGCTTCAGGGTCCTTGACCCTCCTGAAATCATACACAAAGTCTATGTAAAAGAGGAAAAGTTTCTGTGGAGGGAGCTCATAGCTTGCATCAGATTCTCAACAGGGTCCATCTGTGACCCCTTCTCTCCCTGCAAAGTTACAAATGGGTAGAGAAAATAATTTCATAGAACTTTTGTCAACAGCACTAAGAGTGAAACTGTGTGTATATTTCATCCTTTAATGCCATACCCAATGACTAAAAATAATCTTATAAATTGATATGAAAGGCAAAAAGAATAAATTGCAAACAAGGTCCCCCCTTTTAAAAACATTTATACCTAAATAAATTGCCATTTTTATAAAATTGTTACCTGATGAGTTTCCCGGATAAGATTGTGATACTCAGCCAGCAAAATTATCAAACTTCTACACAGACAGAGGCCATACACGCTCCTCTTCCTGAGGATTATTCCCATTTTAAATCATGAAGCAAGAGAAAATCCCAATTTTGATAATGTGCATCTAAAGATTTGGACTTGCAAACAGAATTGAACTTAATCAGTGACATTTAAAACTAAATTTTCTTTATCTTGCCAAAGCACTGTCAAGAACACTTTCGATACGGTTGTACTTCAGTAATGTTGTTGAAAGATTAAGAGGAGTTAGATTTTATTACTAGAAAAACTAAAGCTACTGTTATTACTGCTCAGTTTTTATGTTACATATTTTCCAGAGATAAGTAGGCCATAAACTAAACAGATGAGTCACTTATCAAAGTGTGTTTATAACCTCTTTCAAATCCAGAAAACATTGCTGTCAATTTATTTTTTGCAGGAATCGTAAGTCAACATGTCTTTATGCCTCTTGAGTAATCCTTGGCAGGGTGCAGAGAAGTAAATCATGTTTTATTACTGCAGGATCAAAGAAGCTACAGGGTTATCTGAAACTTTTTATCATTTCTCTCAGTAATGTTCCATTCGCAAGTCTATAATCCAATAATTCTGATAAAATTTTAGAGTTAGGCCTTTGCTGGTAATAATCAATAAAGAAATGGCTAGTCCTCCTCTACACCAGATCCTCATCCCCACCCCCACCCCTCCCCACACACACCTTGCCTCACCCACTCTAATTTTCATGCTCAAAACTCTTTGCTTCTTTTCTTTCTTTCTTTTTTTTTTTGTGAGGAAGGTCAGCCCTGAGCTAACATCCGTGCTAATCTTCCTCTTTTTGCTGAGGAAGACCGGGTCTGAGCTAACATCTATTGCCAATCCTCCTCCTTTGTTTTTACCCCCAAAGCCCCAGTAGATAGTAGTATGTCATAGTTGCACATCCTTCTAGTTGTTGTATGTGGGACGCGGCCTCAGCATGGCCAGAGAAGCGGTGCGTGGGTGCGCACCCGAGACCGGAAGCGGGCCGCCAGTAGCGGAGCGCGCGCACTTAACTGCTAAGCCACGGGGCCGGCCCCAAAGCTCTTTGCTTCTCGTCTTTGCTCTTAGAGGCCAATTTAGCTGGATGTAAAAATGCTTGGCTCGCACTTTCTTGTCATGGGTATTTTGTAGTGGTTGGGTCACTGTGCTCAGGTATTAAGTGTTGCAGTGGAAAGTTCTGAAGCTTAGCTTTCTTCCCTTTTAAAATGAATTGATCTCATCTTGCTGCCCAAAGGATTCTTTCTTTATTTTTAATTTTAATAATTTTAGTAGTAAATATTTTAACATTAACTATCCTGGGTTAATTTTACCTGTATTATGGTGTTCCACTTTATATATATACAATTTAAGTCTTTTTAAAAATATAAAAGGAAAGTTTTATTGAATTATATTTTTTCATATTTGTTCTATTGTTTTAGTTTTCTTCTTCAAAAATTCCACTGATGGGTGTGTTTTGTTTCCTTTGGGGTCTTCTATAGCTATCTTTTTCTTTCTTTTTTTTTCTTATATTTTTATCTCTCTTATTACTACTTTTGCATTATTTTATTTGCTTGTTCCACTTCCATTTTCTATGTTCTATGTTTTCTATGGTATCTATTTTCTTTTATACTCCTTGTATTTATTCAGACATGATTTCATCTCTTTTATATCTTTTCTGAGCTTTGCCAGTTACCCCTTCACCTTCTCCTGTGGTCTGGCCCCATCTTCCCTGACTCCCCCGTCCGCTTGGTGGTTTTCACAGCTGGACTTGCCTCATTAATTTTTTTTAAAAATTTCATGTTGGAATATTGGTATCATTTTGATATGTAGGGAATTTTGCTGCTTTTTCACGTTGTTTTCTAAAGCTCATTGGTATAGATGGTATATTTACCTTTTTTTTTTTTTTTACTGTTCTCATCCTTGCCTTTTTTATTTTTTTTTTTTTTGTGCATGAGGAAGATCAGCCCTGAGCTAACATCCGATTCCAATCCTCCTCTTTTTGCAGAGGAGGATTGGCCCTGGGCTAACATCTGTGCCCGTCTTCCTCTACTTTATATGTGGGACCCTGCCACAGCATGGCTTGACAAGTGGTGCGTCAGTGTGCACCCCGGATCTGAACCAAGGACCCCGGGCTGCCGAAGCGCGCACAAACCCTATGCCACTGGGCTGGGCTCCTGATCCTTTCCTTTTTTAAGAAAATACTTTTTTAGAACAGTTTTAGATTTGCAAGTTTGCATTTCCACTCTCCTTGGCTGTGGCAGTTTATCAGACTTTCCTTGTTTTTGTTGACCTTGATGGTTTTGAGGATTAGTAGTCAGATATTTTGTAGAATGTCCCTCATTTAAAATTTGATATTTTTCTCAATATTAGACCGGGGATATGGGCCTTTAGGAGGAAAATCAAAGAGGTAGTTTCATTTCCATCCTATCACATCAAGAGTACACACTATCAACGTGACTTACTGTCGATGTTGACCCTGATGATCTGATTAACGTAGTATTTGTCAGGTTTTTCTACCGCCAAGTTATACTTATCCATACTGTACTCTCTGGAAGGAGGTCATTATGTGCAGCCCACCTTAAGGAGTGGAGAGTTATACTTACCTCTTTGAGGGCGGAGTCGCTATATAAATTATTTGGATTTTTTCTGCATGGGAGATTTGTCTCTTCTCCCTCATTTATTTATTTGAACATTTGTTTATATCAATATTGATTCATGGTTATTTATTTTTTACTTTAAATTTTAATTCAATACTACTTATTTTGCTCAAATTGTTCCACTTTTGGCCATTGGGAGCTCTTTCAGTTGACTCCCTCTGTGCCACTTTGGCATATCCCTATCATTGTGGGTTATGTATCTAATTATTTATTTGTTCTTCCTTACTTTCTGGCATTACAAGATACTCCAGGCTCATCTTGTGTGTTTTCCACCCCGCTTCTGAGAATCCACCATTTCTACAAGGAGCTATGGGTCCTTTTATTGCAGAATGTATTAGAAATCAAGATCTCAGCACTAGGTTTGCTCCTACTGGAGTGTTGATGCTGCTAGTCCCTCTCAGATGACAGAGCAAGGAAATATGTGTGTGTATACTAACCCGGGTATACACATATCTATAAATATTTCTAGATGTAACCATTGTATCTATATTGAACTAACCATGAGTTTATACTGATGTCTTCGACTCCAATCCGTTATCTCATGGATCATTCTAGCCTCTTCCTGTTGCTTATCTGTAGCCTCCCACTCCAACAGAGAGAAACCTGGCTTCTATTATCTGCCATCCACTTACTTGTTTAATTAATTACTAGTATACACGTGTAGTTGTATCAGAATTGTTAATCTGTACCCCTATCATTGACAAATGAGTTTATCAACTACAGTACAGTGGTTATGTACAATTTTTTTTCCTTAGTCTGTATTACAAACTCCCTTCATTTGCAAAGTTACTCAGGTCAATAATTTTCCCCCCACTCCTTAAATAAGATTGTTTCATGCACCTTTAACACAGTTAGATTATTATCACATTCTGCATTCCATCCTAAATGAGTTTTTCAAAATTTGCATACATTAAAGTTTACTCTTGATGTAAATTTCTGTGGATTTTGGTAAATGCATAGTGTCATATATCCACCATTACAATATCATATAGAATAGTTTTACTTCCCTAAAAAATTCCCTGTGCTTCTTTTATTTAACCCTTTTTCCCTTCTTCCTAAACTGCTGGCAACCACTGATATTTTTACTATCGATACAGTTTTACCTTTTGCAAAGTGTCATATAATTGGAAGCATAGAGTATGTAGCCTTTTCAGACTGACTTCTTTTACTTAGCAATAGGTATTTAAGATACATCCATGTCTTTTGTGGCTTGATTTCACACTTCTTTTTTATTGTTGAATAATATTTCATTGTGTGAATGTGCCACGATTTTTATCCATTATAGTTATGGTTGCTTTCAGTTTTGGATGATTATGAATAAAGTTGCTATATTTGTGTACAGATTTTGAATGGACATATGTTTTCAAATTAACAGGATTGCAGAATCATATGGCAATACTACGTTTAGCTTGTAAGAAACTGCCAAACTGTTTTCCAAAGTAGCTGGATGATTCCCCTTTCCCAGCAGCGATAAATGAAAATTCCTATTGCTCCATATCCTCAACAGAAATTGGTATCGTCGGTTTTTTGGGATTTTAGCTATTCTAATAGTTGCGTAGTAGTATCTTGTTTAAATTTGTCATTCCTCGATGATAAAGGATTTGAGCATCTTTTGTCATCTTTATATCTTCTTTGATGAGGTGTCTCTTCAGATCTTTTGCCCTTTCTAAAAGTGAGTTGTTCGTTGTCTTATTATTGGGGTTTTAGAGTTCCTGTATATTTTGGATACAGGAACAGTCCTTTATAAGATATGTGTTTTGCAAATATTTTCTCCAAGTTTGTGGCAGTGTCTTTCACAGAGCAGAATAAAGTCCAACTTAGCAATTTTTTTCTTTCCTGCATCATGCTTTTGGTGTTTTATCTAAAAAAATCATCGGCAAACCCAAGGTTACTTGAATTTTCTCTTATGTTTTCTTCTAGGTGTTTTATAGTTGTGCATTTTACATTTAGGTCTATAATTCATTTTGAATTAATTTTTTTGAAAAGTATAAGATCTGTGTCGGTTTTTTGTTTTTGTTTTTTTTTTGGCATATAGACATCACTGTTTGTTGAAAGTCTGTTCTTTCTCCATTTAATTGCCTTTGTTCCTTTATCTAATATCAGTTGACTATATTTGTGTGAGTCTATTTCTGGACTCTAGATTCCGGTCATTTGTGTGTGTTTACTCTTTTACATCACTGGCTTGATTACTGTAGCTCTGTAGTAAGTCTGGAGAATCTTCAAATTTTGTTCTTCTTCAGTATTATCTTGGCTATTCTAAGTCTTTTGCATTTCCATATAAACTTTATATTTAGTTTGTCAATATCTACAAAATATCTTTCTGGGATTTTGATTGAGATTGCATTGAATCTACAAATGAAGTTAGGAATAATTGACATCTTAACAATATCGAGTCTTCCATCCATGATCATGGACTATCTATCCTTTTATTTAGATCTTTTATTACTTTCATCAGTTTTAGAGTTTTCAGCATATAAATCATGCACATATTTTGTGAGATTTATACCTAATTTTTTCCTATTTTGGTACTGTTTAAGTGGTATTTCCTTAGTATCAAATTCCAATTGTTCATTGCCAGCGTAAGAAAGCAATTGATTTTTGCATATTAGCCTTGTATCCTGTGACCTTGCTATACTCATGCATTAGTTGTATGAATCTTTTGTTAATGCTTTCTGGGGGAATTTTCTATATACACAATCATGTGACCTGAAGAAAAATTTCTTTCTTTCTTCCCAATCTGTATATTTTTGTTTCCTTTTATTGTCTTATTGTACTAGCTAGGAATTCCATTATGATGTTGAATGGAAGTTGTAAGAGAGGACATCTTTTCCTTTTTTCCAGTGGTAGGGGGAAATCATGCAGTTTCTCACCATAAAGTATGATGTTAGCTGGAGGTTTGTTATAGATGTTCTTTATCAAGTTGAGGATATTCCCCTATGCCTAGTGTGATGAGAATTTTTATCATGAGTGAGTATTGGATTTTGTCAAATGCTTTTCAACATCAGTTGATATAATCATATTATTTTTCTTCTTTAGACCATTGATTATTATGTCCTCTTGGTGAATTGACTGTTTTATTATTACGCAATGCTCCTCGTTATCTGTGATAATTTTTCTTGTTCCAAAGTCTGCTTTGTCTGAAATTAGTATAGCTACTCCAACTTCTTTTGATTGGTGTTAGCATGGTATGTCTTTCTCTATCCCTTTACTTTTAACCTCTGTGAGTCTTTATATTTAAAGTGAGTTTCTTGTAGATAACATATAGCTGGGTCTTGTTTTTTTATCCCCTCTCACAACCTCTGTTTTTTAATTGATGTATCTAGACCATTCACATTTAAAGTGATTATTGACATAGATGGATTAATATCTACTATGATTGTAACTATTTTCTATTTTTTGCCCTTGTTCTTTATTCCCATCCCTCTTTTTCTGCACTTTCTGGTTTGAATTGAGCATTTTATATGATTTAATGTTATAGTCTCTCTTAGCATACCAATTATACTTCTCTAAATTTTTTGAGTGATTGCCCTAGATATTACAATATATATTTACAACTAATCTAAGTCTACTTTCAAGTAAAACTATATCGCTTTTTGAGACACTTTATAACGAGACACTTTATAACAAAGGATTCCCAATTCCTCCCTCTCATCCCTTATAAAATTATTGTCATTCATTTCACTTATTCATACCCTGTAATCATTCAATATGTTGTTACTATTATTACTTTGAACAAACATTTATCTATTATATCAATTAAGTATAAGAAAAATAAAAGATTACATTTACCTTCATTTATTCCTTCTCTGATGATTTTCTTTCTTATATGGAGATCTGAGTGTCTGACCAGTATCATTTCCTTTATCTCTGAAGACCTTCTTTTAAAATTTCTTTTAGAGCAGATGTGCTGGCAATGAATGCCCTCAGTTTTTGTTTGTCTGAGAAAGTCTTTATTTCTCCTTCTCTTTTAAAGGATAATTTTGCTGCTTATAGAATTCTAGGATGGTGGGTTTTTTTCTTTCATCACTAAATATTTCACTCCACTTTCTTTTTGCTTGCATGGTTTCTGATGAGCCATCTGCTATGCTTTTCCTTTTCCTCTATAGGTAAAGCATTTTATTTACTTGACTTCTTTCAAGATTTTCTCTTTTTTTTTTTTTCCAGTTTGAACATGATACATGTTGGTATAGATATTTTGGTAATTATCCTGCTTGATGTTCTCTGAGTTTCCTGGATCTGCGATGTGGTGTCTGTCATTAATTTTGGAGATTTTTCGTCCATCATTCCCTCAAACATATCTTTGTTCACTTCTCTCTTCCCCTTCTGGTAGTCCAAGTACAGTTATGTTATAACTTTGCAAATTGGCCCACAGTTCTTGGATGTTCTGGGCTTCCTTCCTTCCTTCCTTCCTTCCTTCCTTCCTTCTTTCCTTCCTCCCTCCCTCCCTCCCTCCCTCCCTTCTTTCCTTCCTTCCTCCCTCCCTCCCTTCCTTCCTTCCTTCCTTCCTTCCTTCCTTCCTTTCTTTCTTTCTTTCTTTCTCTCTTTCTTTCTTTCTTTCTTTCTTTTTTCTCTTTGCATTTCAGTTTGAAAAGTTTCTATTGACTTCTCTTCAAGCTCACTAATTGTTTTCTTTGCCATGTCCAATCTACTGATGTGCCTATCAAAGACAATCTGCATTCTTTATTTCTGTTACAGAGCTTTTGATTTCTAGCATTTCCTTTTGATTCTTAGCGTTTCCATCTCTCTGATTATATTATCCATCTGGTCTTGCATGTTGTCTACTTTTTCCGTTAGAGTCATTAACATAATAATCACATTTATTTTAAATTCTCTGCCTGATAATTCTAAAATCTGTGTCATATCTGAGTCTGGTTCTGATGCTTGCTTTGTCTCTTCAGACTGTGTTCTCTAGCCTTTTAGCATACCTTGTAATTTTGTGTGCGTGCATGTGTGAGGAAGACTGGCTCTGAGCTAACATCCATTGCCAATCCTCCTCCTTTTGTTGAGGAAGATTGGCCCTGAGCTAACATCTGTGCCCATCTTCCTCTATTTTGTGTGTGGGATACCGCCACAGCATGGCTTGATGAGCAGTGCATATGTCCACACCCGGGATCTGAACCTGCGAACCCCAGGCCACCAAAGTGGAGCATGCGAACCTAACCACTATGCCACCAGGCTGGCCCCCATACCTTGTAATTTTTTTTGAACGCCAGACCTAATGTATCAGTTAGTAGGAATGGAAGTAAGCTGACTTTTAGTGTGAGATTTTAGGTTAACCTGGCTAGGAGCTCTGCTATGTTTCATGTTTGCTGTAGCTGTACCTGCCAAAGGCTTCAAATTACTCTAGTGTCCTTGTTTCTGTCTCCCTGTTTTCTTCAGGTTTCCCTAAGAACTCCTCCTCAGAGAACGTCTTGCAGTTCTTTTAGTTGTAATCCCTTGTTATACTGGAGTCCTGCTGGTGTGGTCGTAAGGTGTCGGTCAGGGGAAGCACTCCATAATTTTATGATTAAATCTCATTCTTTTTTGTGAACCTGTGTCCATTGACCATGATCTTTGCAACTGTTTCTTAGCTCCCCAGCCTCCCACCCCCTGTTTAGTTGAGACAGGCTAGAGGGGGAAGGAGTCAGAAAATACCCCTCCCCTGGGTGGGAAAAAGCTCTGGTATTATGTTTTTCCCTGGAGAATAGGCCTTTGTTATGGAGAATGCTTTGGGTATATTTCACAATGGTTACTCTTCCTCCTTCCTCTTCCCAGAGTCATGAGAGGCTCCTTCTTGGGTCTTCACTGTGAGAACCTGATGGAGTTCCTGGAGGGAAAATATACAAAAGGGGACGGGTCCCCTAAGACTGAGGCCCCCAAGACTTTCTCATTCTCAAGCTAGTCCACACTCAGCCTCCAGCAGTTCATCAGAATTACTATTTATGTATTCCTACCAGTTAATGGCTCTGGGAGCTTCTGCTCCTGGTAAGATCTTTGCTCTGATTCTCTAGATTCACCTGTCTCTCCAGATTTTAGGGTGGTGGTTTGTCCTGTTACCTCAGTTCTCTGAGAGATCCAAGATAAGTCATTGATTTTTAGTTCAGCTTTTTCTTGTTATAAAGAGAGTGATGATTTCTGAGCTATTTACGTGCCATAGCTGGAACGGGAAGTTTGTTTATTCTTTGTGTTGTTACCAAATTTGAATGACTTGCATTGTTCTGGACTAGCTATTTTGCAGGAAGTTCCTCCACATGTGGAGTGTGGGGGTGGGCAGCGGGGACAGGTGAGTTTCCAAGGTTTTTCTACTTCCTCCTCTGTGGCTACCACGACGGACTACTTCTTGATAATAGGACTTTCTGTGTAGCCTAGCTTCCTCTGGCTCTCAGAGCCTAGCTGGATTCCAGAGTCCTTTTTTCACCAACCCTGAGCTCCCTAGGGTCCTTCAGTGGCTGCTACTACGAGGAGACATAGTCCCTGTCTTCTAAGACATCCCTCTTCTTTTTCAAAAGGGGGCACTTTTTGCGATTTGCCTTTTTTGGGTTCTACTCAGAATTTTCATGCCTTTCTCCACCTTCTCCAGCAATTATGACCGGGTATACTTAATTTCTGTTCAAATAGGTTTTACTCAAGATGGGATATTTGTTGATTTTTAACATTTGATACCAAAAGGCCTCCTCTATACTCCCTATTCTTCCCCACTACGTTCTGGCAGCTTCCTGCACAGGATTTGCTGGTTTCAGTTTCTTTTGGCCACATTTACACATAATTTGGTGTTTGCAGATTTTTCTCCGTCTCCTACTTTCACCAACGATGTATTTCATGGCTTTATTTTTGTTCTCCTTGTTGCTCTATTTGGTTTCCAGGAGAAGTAGGAAGATTCAAAACTAAGAAGTCACCATGTTCCTAACCTCTGTTCCAAATTTGGAAATAATAAGAAACATTAAGAAAGAACAGGAAAGTGAATGCTGGGGTCACTGTGTTGCCCAATGCAGAGTGCCATGTAAATGGTGCCCTCTGGAGTGGCCTAATGCAACAGCCTTTATAAATACACAACTATCTGTCAATCATCCATTTTCCTGTAATCTACAAATTGTGTGTTCTTTTTCTGCTTGATATTATATGCTCCCAACCGGGATTTTGATAAAGAAACAGGTAGCGATGTAAATGCAAAGTAATTTGCTCTTACTTGGAAGACTCAGGCTTTGAGAATTCTACCTTGATGGGATAATACAGGAAAGAAAGGCAATTAAACCGGTTTTTACTTTACCAGGGTTTTTTTCTCTTTGTCTATGAACCGTGACTGTGTAAACAAGTGATTATAAATGATTCTGAGGTCCTTCCATCTACCCAAACACACATACATTCACCTAGGAGAATTTTTTTTTATCTGCATAGGCACTTTGATAGAGTTTTTAGGAGAGAAATGTTTCTTTAGTAGTTTATGTCAGTTTCCTTCCTCAAGGCAGAAAATCTTAAAATAAAAATATCTTCAGTCTAGGCAATTACATATGGTTTTCACATTGCCTCTGAGTAATTACTTAGACTGTAATAACAAAATATTTTAAATACATTTGCATTTAAGCATATAATTAACTGTGTCCATGTAATTTGTGTTTAAAAGAAATCTGGCAACTTACTGAGGAAGCTAAAAGAAATATCAAAATCTGTTCTCAATAAAAACTATTTTATTGAGTTTTTATAAGAATGTGTGTGGGAGGAGAAACGGAATTTATGTGGTGTCAGTCATAGTTTATTACAAAATTAGGGATAAATAACATAATTTTCAGTGTCTCATAGAACCAGCTTACTCTGACCCACAAAGTTCTATTTAACCATAATGCATTAGACCTGAAGAGCAAAATTCCTTAAAGAGACTTCCAGAGTCTTCTCACACCTGGAGAACTTAACACAGCCTTTCTGGTCCTAAGAATTACAGCTTGGTTAGTGACTTTGCAACTAGAAACAAAATGTTTAGGACCACAGACTCCAGAAAAAAAGCTAGCTTAGGCTATGTGGCCTTTACCAGTTACCTATCTAGAGAGCGGGTAAGACTAGACATGCCCAGAGGGGACGTGAGGATCCAGAAAACACAGTGAAGATCCCAGGAAGCTCTGCAGTGGCCATCCCGGGAATGAGTAAGGAACAGGGGCAGAGACAAGGACACACAAAGCCTGTGTGCTTCTTAGGGCTGTGCAAATGGCCTAAGCCCTTAGGGGAATGAAGAGAATTCTGGACATAGACACACGGTTTAGGAAGAAATAAAGGGGAAAGATTACTTCCATCCCCCAAACTAGATAAAGATTCCCTTGGACTTGGGAAAGTGGAAACAGCAAGTAATGAAGTGGAGGGTCCTTGACCCCAACATCCTGGACCGAAACATTAGGGAGGAAGTGAGAGTCCAGAGAAGCAGCAGCCTCTCAGAAGGGCCACATGCTTGGTTTAATGCTCTGCTGCTACCTTCCTGAAAGCCTTACTGATTTTATCTCTGAACTTGTGTTTTGTAAGTGAAGTCTGATGGGAAAATGGAGCATGCGCGTGAGCTGAGGACCATTTTGCAATGGTACATGAGCTCAGAATCCCAGTGGACTCAAAGTGAGCAAGTGTGTTATGTCTGTGACTGAGTAATTGGGGGTCACTGACAGCCCTTAGAGTCCTTGCTTCCCATCAGAACCAGAACTTGCTTCGAATGCAGACAGAAGGCAATGGAACTCTAAGAAACAGGAATGACCTCAACCAAGGAACCTGATATATCCTTTCCTACTTGCATACTTCCCTGTGTTAGTCAACTGCCTATGCTGAAAATGATGATGCAGTAGGAAAGGGAAGGACAAGATGACCCATAGTTCCCTTTCCTTTCCCTCCTTTCTTATTCATCAGTAACCTGAAGGTAGAGTGTGCACATACCAAAAAGTGAAATAAAAAAGTTGAGTTAGTTCTGTGCAGAGTTTCCACTGTTCTGGTAAAAACAAAATATATCTGTATATACTAGCTACAAACGACAAATTGTATAATTTAGGGATTGTGCATATGCATTAAATGCTCCTATGTTTGCACTTAAAACTGGCATTGCACAATATAAAGATGAACAGTGAAATTCATGCTAATTATTTAGTATTTTAATTTTTCTTGATTTAGACTAGCATTTAATAGGAAATAGAACACACTATGACAAGGCGAGAGACAGCAGAAAAAAAGGAAAAGCTTATTTAGGACCTTCAATGACATTTTTTCCCCACTTTTCCCACAAATTATGTAGCTGCTCCTGGACGTAGTAGAGTAGTTATCCACGTAGATTCTTCCAGATTCTGTGCTGCAAGGTAGTAGAGAGATCCATGGAACTCAAGGGGACACAGAGATATAAATGGCAGTTTGTCAGAGCCACGTGTGAATGGATCACTGAAGACCAGATGGGTCTCTCTCCCAGCATCTTAGCACTGTTGACAGATCCACAGGATCTTGACAAACGCCTATGGAAGGGGAGGATCTTCAATAATGAATAATTAATTTAAAGTATTGCATAAGTTTCCTATTGCTGCTATAACAAATTACCGCACGCTTAGTAGGTTAAAACAATGCACATTTATTATCTTGCAGTTCTGGAGGTCAAAAATTTAAAATGGGTCTGCAGAGCTGTGTTCCTTCAGATGCTACATCCTTCAGATGTAGAGGAGAATCTGTTTCCTTGCCTTTTTCCAGCTTCTGGAGACCACCTACATTCCTCGGCTGGAAGTTATTTTCTCTATCATCGAAGCTACATAGCATCTTCTCCCTCTCCTTCCATCTTCACATTGGCTTCTCTCTTCATAGGACGCTGGTGATTACGCTGAGCCCATGTGGATAATCCAGGACTATCTCCTTATCTCAAGGTCCTTAACTTAATCACACCTGCAAAGTCCCTTTTGCTGTAAAAGGTAACATATGCACAGATTCTAGAGATTAGGATGTGGACATCTTTGAGAGGCCATTATTCAGCCTATCACACCTACCATCCCGTGGGTTGAGTGCTCAACATAGAAATTGTTGAGTTATAACAAAATAAAACTATTTTGTAAACTTGTGGGCTGAGACTCATACCCTCTAGATTTAAGTTCAAAGTAGGCAAAGGAAGAAAATAAAACAATGACCATTAAAACCTCTATCAATGCTAGTAGCAAAAAGAGAGTTTGCATTTAATAGCAGGGGAGTTCTCTCCCAGGTTATTATTGTTAAAAGCACTGGACAGGAGGTGCAATGTATATTTTAAAAAACGCATTTCTTAAAAATACGATTATCCTTCAGTTCATTTATTATGCTATCAAACATGCCTGACCCTCAATCCCACCATATAGGGTAAAAAGGCACGAATATTAAGGAAAAATCAATAATGCTCTTGGTCCTAAAAGGTTGGAGAGTTTATCAAGTCCATACAACTGAGAAATTTGTCTTAGTTCAGGCTGCTATAACAAAGTACCATAGACTGGGTGGCTTATAAACAACAGAAATTTATTTCTCACAGTTCTGGAGCCTGGAAGTCCAAGATCAGGGTGCCAGCATGGTCAGGTTCTTGGTGAGGGCCCTTTTCCTGATTTGTAGATGGCAGTTTTCTCACTGTGTCCTCACATGGCAGGAAAAGGGCAACAGAGCTCTCTGGGGCTCCTTTTATAAGCGCACAAATTCTATTCATGAAGGCTCTATCCTCATACCCTAATTACCTCCCAGAGGCCCCACCTCCTAACACTATCACATTTACGGTCAGGATTTCAACATATGAATTTTGGGAGACACAAACATTTCATCAGCTGCAAAATTCATCCTCAATTAGAAGCATTGTGATTGTAAATGAATGCTCTGGCAGACACAGTGTGGGCCTGACCAGTGACTATTTCCCCAGCCTCTCTTCCTACCACCAAACCCATTTTGTTCAGGTATCTGCTTCCTACTGTCCTTTAGGGCAGTGCTTCTCAGAGTTCAACGTGCACATGAATTATCTGAGGCTATAGCTAGAATGCGATTCTGATTCAGCAGGTATGGGGAGGGGCCAGAGAATCTGCATTTCTAACAAGCTCCCAGATGACGTCCGTTCTACTCTGCGGAGGCTTTTGGGGACGCTGACCTCATTTCCAGCTCCAAGAGGTGGATCCTGAGTATCCAACACCAAACATGGTAACGCCATCCCGTTTGCCAGTGTTGGGATTAGAAATGGGAATGTGACCCAGTTGCAGCCAATGCGAGGGTCATCCTGCAGGGGGTATTTTGAGAACCATTTACGGCTGCTGAGTAGACCATGGAGAGACATTCCCTCTTTCCTCTCCACCTTGCTGAATCTGGATGTGAGTCCTAGAGCGTCTGTGGCCATCCTGGGACCATAAGGTGAGGCAGCCTGGGTGCAAAGACTGCTCCACTGAGGAGGGCATAGCGCAGTTAGAAGCTCTCAGTAGAGTAAATGTTGGCCATGAAAGTCATGTATCATAAAAATCCACATGTTTCTGTGAAGGAGATTTACATTCTGGTGACAAATTCATTGCCAACTTCAGAATCTTGCAGCAACTGGAAAGCATTTATGTAACTTTATGCTTTAAGATTTCTTCCTTTCAATTCACGTTCAAAAATATACTGCATATATAAAATGTATAGTTTGAAAATGCCCAGACTAGAGAAAAAATTTCTAATAGTGACCTATACCATCAAAACGTTAAAAATTTGATTGCTGTCAGATATGGTAAGAAAAGTATGGTTGATTCTTACTTAAGGGAGTAAAATCCCAGTGGGTGAGGGGTGGATCGAGCTGATAATTTAAGGAGTTGTGCCTGGTGGGGTGGGAGTGAGGGCAATTTCCTTGCTCATCATCATAACAAGGCATTATTCCATTCCACTAATGTTAGTGCTTGTGGTTGTTTTAAAATAATGGTATTTATCAAGTGATTGTCATTTGTCATCATTTCTGGGGGCAAATCCAGGAGACACTGGCAGAAAATCAGCTTTGGAAAGAAAATAACTGGCTACCTCTATCTGAACTTGAGCTGCCCTGCTGGCTGACCCATCTCTCCTGGCCTCCCTACTCTCTACTCCCTACTCCATCACAGGGCCCTTCCACTGGCAGATGTGGTGCAGTGTTTCGCAATTCCAGCTGCACAGTGGAATCACCTAGAAGACATGAAAATACTGATATGTGGGCTGTACCCCCAGAGATTCTGGTTAAATAGTTGTGGTGGGACCCAAGCATGAGTCTTGTTTGTTTTTTATAATTTTTTATTTTGATATAATTTCAGACTTACAGAAAAGTTCAATAGTATAGAGAATTCCCAGATGCACTTCACCCAAATCTCTCAATCTCTCTCTCTCTCTCTAATTATTCTGAACTTCTTTAAGAGCAAGTTGCAGACATGATGTTCTTTTACCCCTAACTACTTCCGTGTATTAACTAAAAACAAGGAATTTCCATATATAACCGCAGAACAATTATTAAAAATCAGGAAGTTAGCAATACTACTATTTAACCTATAGACCTTATTGAGATTTTGTCAATTGTTCCAATAATATCCTGCATAGCAAAAGAAAACCCACCATCAGGAGTGGTTATTGTTTAACAGCTCCCCGGTGATGGCCAGCGTGCAGCTGAGAATTGGACAACAAGCGTGCGTTCAGCTGAAGCTGGGGTCGGTAAGAAAATGGCCTAAGGTTGCAGATTGCAGGCGCCCGGGAGGAAGTCGCGCTTGAGAGGCGGGGTCGAGACAAGACGGGGCAGGCGCTGCGCGGATTGGTCAACTACCACCAGGGCCCGGGTACGGGGACTCCACCAGCCGGATGTGGGATCCAAGGCATCGGCTGCCTCCGAACTTCACCATCGACCTTGCCCCCCGCCCCTCACCTCCCGCCTGGAAGGCGTGGAAGAAGGGTCATGAAAGTGTTGGAATCGTGGGTTTCTCTCCACAGTGCCCTACAGCCCTCAAAGTGGAAGCAAGTAGGTTCATACAACTGAAGCCCCTTTTCTCGGTAGTCGTCCGGAGTCAAGGCGGCCCCGCGGGGGTCGCAGCCACCGTCCCTGCACCTCCCGGGGAGGCGAGCGTCGGGAAGGCGGGGAGGAGAGCTAGAGCGCCCGCTAGCGCCCCAGCCAGGCAGCGTCAACCACAGCTTCCGCAGCGGAGCCTCCGCCGCCGGTGCCTGAACAATCTTAGAGTGGCCACGGGGAGTGAAGAGCTGCGCCCCGAAGGCGGCTGGGGAGGAGGCAGGGAGAAAACCCAGGTGGTGGGGGAGAGCCTGTTCTCTGATATCAAACTGCCTGACCTTCACTCACCTGTAGAGCCACAAGGGGAGAAATGAACAGGAACGCACATGACGCTGGTATGTTCTGGTGGTATTTAGTAGGAAATAAAATAAAAGAGAACGTTGAAGCGGATGAGGGATGGATGAAAGCAGCATTTGCTAGCCAATAAGCGTTTAGTGCAAGACCGCAAATGTCTTTTCTCTATTTGTTTTGGTTATCTGTGACTACATAACAAACCATTCCAAAAGTTTGGGCTTAAAATGACCATTTTTAGTTTTCATTTATTATTTATTGTCATTTATCATCCTTTCTGGGGACAGATCCAGGAGATGCTGGTAGTAAATCAGCGTTGATAACTAGCTACCTCTATCTGAACTTAAACTGCCCAAATGGCTCACTCCTATCTCCTGGCTTCCCTATTGTCTGCTCTATCCTGTGTGTTGACTGGGGCTTAGATGAATAGATTTTTATTTTATTTTATTTTTTGCGGGTCTCAGTTGGCATCTCCTGGGCAACCTCAGTCAGACTGTGGCCAAGACTGGAACATCTAAGATGGCTTGGTTTGCTGGTCTGTGAGGATGGCTGGACCGCCAGAAAGCGACACAGCCTCTCTGTCTCTCTGCACGTGGTCTCAGGCCTCTTTTTCTATGAGTCCTCTCCCCATGACCCATCCGTATGGTGACTGGACTTTTTGCATGGTGGCTCATGGCTCCCAAAACTACAATATTGGAAGCTACTAATCCTTTGGGCTTGAGCCCAGACCTGGCACAGCATCACTTCTGCCACACCTTGTTGATTCAAGTGAGTCACAGGGCCAGCCCCATTCATTGCAGTAGGAACTACCCAACAGTCTGAATATCTGGAGGCACAGTTCCTGTGGGGACCATCTTTGGAGACTAGTTACCGCTTTATTCAGGGGCTGCTGCTGATGTCCCAACCCCATACCATGAAAACGAGTGTTACTGGCAACAAGCTAGAGCAAATGCTCGTGGCCGTCAGCCTGGTATGTAGCCACACCTCAGCAAGTAATGGTCATGTGGTGCATCTAGGGGTTCCACATCCTAACCCTGAATTCTCAGTGTCGGCAAGTATTTCTGTGTTCCAAAGGCACTGCAGAATAGGAGGTACTATGTGAATCAGGACAGTTTCCACCTAGGAGGAAACCTGTGCAAACCGGTTAGATGACAATGTAGGGACCTTTCCAAAACCTGGGTACACTCTTAACACACCTCCAAAGGTTGGCCCAGCCTCTGGAGTTGGGTAGGGGTGAGCTGGCGGGGGAACCTTGGCATAGCTGAGGTTGAAAATCCTTACCAGAATGGTAAATGGACTTAAAGAACATAGAATTAATTTGTCTTTTTGCATACTTGATTTTGTGGCTTGAGACTGGCTACATTTTTTCTTTGTTTTCATAAAAGAGAAACAAACAAAAATTTTGGTTCCTTGAAGCTTTCACGGAAGCACTACCATCTTTCACGTCTAGCAAGTTTTCCTGCACAACTTGTTACTACCTACTCTATTCCTACCTAGTAGGTTTAATTTTCAGAGGCCTGTGAAGAAAAATGAAGATGAAGTGTAGTTAAATGTGATCTGAATAGTTCACCAATAATTTGTAGATATATACTAAGGAAAATAACACTAGTGTTTCTAGACAATTAAAAATTTTAAACTGACAGAGTCAACTGTTTGCATATGGCATTTATGTCTGACATCATCAATTTTTCTTTCTCTATCAATACACATTCATTTACAAAAGTGTGAACATTTTAACTCAAATTTCAAGATTTCAGTTATGTTTATAAACAATGCCTGGGTTATGCTCATTATTTAAGTTTAGAATCTACTAAGCCACCCGAAAATCCAGGATTTTTTTTCCCCCAACATTAAACCTTTCCTCGTGTTCCCAAATACAGTTTAAATGCCATTAATTGTTTAAACTGGGAGGTTTTGTGAAACGACATTGTAAAAAATTTAAAAGGTCAAAGCTTTCTGTTTGAGAGTTCTGATTGTTGGTCATTGGTCTCCAGGGGAGGTCTGTGGAACCAGGGAAGGCAAGAAGCAGTAGAAACGAGCCTGTCACTCTGCTTCTGCCTCACACCCACTTACAGTCATTGCCAGTCCATGTTGATGCCATTTCTAAGCAATCTGGTGGTGTTGCTTTTGTTGGTAAATTATCCTGTAACGATAACATCTTCTGGCTTCTCAATTAGAGCTGCTAAAGAATGACGGATTTTATTGTATGGGTCATCTCTATGAGTAATAAGTGAGGCTGTCTTCTTTCCCCTGGGAAACTAAATTGTGCTGGTCTGTTCTCAGTAATAAACAGTGTTATGAGTCTTATTACATAAGAAGTATGCGAAACCTGCTTTGGATGATGGCTTTTATATCTCCAAAGAGGGTTAAACATTATATTTAAAGCTCTTATCATGCTGCTTGAATTCTGTGTTGCATTTTAGAGTTTAAAAAATGACATAGTGTATGAAAATAGACAGGAAAATAGAAGATGATTTCACGGGTCAAGGCAGGAATACACAAATCAGAGAGGGAAAGAAAATTGCATTTAAATATAGGATGTACTAAGTGAGAATTTTTACTTTTATTTCAAGCTTTATGCAAGTAAATTATAATTCTGCTAGGCAGATATATGTGATATAATTTGTTATGTAAAAGATATAACTAACTTGAGAGATTTGTGCAAAACAAAATTTGTAAAACAAGGAATATGGTTTAGGACTTTTAAAGTGATAATTAGTTTGCAACGTGAATAAAATATGAGGTTTCCTTTAGAAAGTAAGGACTTAATATAATTTGCAAATTACTCCCGTAATGCAGCCATTTACAATGAAAATAAGTTGCTACTCTATTTTCATAATGAACGAATGAGATTTTAATGAATCACACTTACTTTAACACTCTGCAGAAATATGGGACAAGAGAGATTTGAATTGAACTATTTCTTATGTTAGAATTAAACTGAAATATTCTTTATGAAAACTTTTAGGTTTTAGCATGTAGATTTCAAAAAAAATTCTATTTATTATCCTTTAAAATATATCCTTCATCAAATTGAAAGTCAGTTAACCATCATGTAAAAGTAAACTAATGTCCAATGAAAGAACAAATACATTTGGTGGTGTAGCAAATTGGAAGAAGAAAGTGTATATCTTTAATCACAGAGCAAGGTCAACAATATTTCTATAGACAATAGTGATAGTTTGGTATCACATTGCTCTCACATTTTATATAGTATGTTTCATCCATCCATTGAACAAATATTTATTGAGTGTCTACCATGTACTACCCCATACTTGGTACTGTGCTTACAAAAGTGTGCTTCAGGAGTTAGAGGCCAATTTGTCAGTGATCTTCAGGGAATCCCCATGACTTATGGAGCTTGTGGTGGTGAAGATTAAATTTGTGCTTGTTTTATTCAACTCTATAGAGAGGTGCCAGGAAGTTTTCTCCATCAGAAGAGAGTAAAACTCACCTTTGATGGATTGAGGATAATTTCTGATCTCATTCTCCAAGCCCCTCTAACCCCATCTGTACTTTTTCCCCCAGAAGTATAGAACATTTGGAAAAGGGAAGGATGGTAGTTTTCTTGTCTGGAAATGTACTGTAATGATATATTTTTCTGTTTATGATTCTAAGAAGATAAGTTTCTAGACACCAGAGAGATAGGGGATAGTGAGGGTGGTGTGGTCTTTGGGTCCTTAAAGTTACAGGAACCTAAGTTCTCATCTCGTGGGGGTAGTGTGTGCGCTCAAGAGAAGACTGCTGCACATGGGTCTAAAGCCACCGCCCAGGATAGAGGCCACAGCCTTTGTGAGGCCCAGTGGTTCTCAACTGGGAGTGATTTTGGCCCCCAGGGGACACTTGGCAATGTCTGGAGACATTTCTGAATGTCATGACTGGAGAGAGTAGTGTCACAAGAAGTGGGTAGAGGCCAAGGATGCTGCTAAATATCCTACAATTCAGAAGACAGCTCCCACAACAAAGAATTGTCCAGTTCGATATGTCAATAGTGCCAAGGTTGAAAACCCTGTTGTAACCTGAGGGCTTAAGCATAGTGCCTTGTACATGGGATGTACTCAGCAAATGCTTATTGACTGCATTGATGAATGCGTGAGTAAATGACTAAACTACCTAACTTTAGAAAGTGATTACTTTATCAAGTCAATATTGTACTCAACTCTATGTCCAGCTGGACTGGAAGGACCAAGTCCAAATTGGCATAGGGAGGCCACAAAAAAGTGATTTTCTACAGGGTCCTACTACTATCCTGCTATTTGCTGGAGTTTATGGTTTATTTAATCAGTCTATTTTTAAGTATTATATTCATTTAACACATATTTCTTGACCACCTGCTACGTGTCAGTTACAATTCTAGATACTGTGTCTAGAACTGAAAAACACAACAATATTTCCTGTCTTCACCGAGTTTGCCTACTTAAGAGAGGGAAAGACTGGCATATTTCCATAAATACATAAATATAGATGAATCTGGAGCATACACATGAATTTGATAACAAGGTTTAGTTCTAGAGAGTGGTCTAGGATTTGGGGTGTTGGTCAAGGAAGATTTTATCTGTAGTGTTTGAATATTTTTTACAAGAATGTATTTGTGCGTATTTATGTAATTAAAAATTAGGGGCCGGCCCCGTGGCTTAGCGGTTAAGTGCGTGCGCTCTGCTACTGGTGGCCCAGGTTCGGATCCTGGGCGCGCACCGATGCACCGCTTCTCCGGCCACGCTAAGGCCGCGTCCCACATACAGCAACTAGAAGGATGTGCAGCTATGACGTACAACTATCTACTAGGGCTTTGGGGGCGGGGGAGGAGGAGGATTGGCAATAGATGTTAGCTTCCTCAGCAAAAAGAGGAGGATTAGCATGGATGTTAGCTCAGGGCTGATCTTCCTCACAAAAAAAAAAAAATTAAACATTAATTTTGGAAAAGTAATATATGCTTTAAAAATATACTTTATTTTTTGGTTAACATTTTTGTCCTTCACATTTTCCCAACGTTTATTATAAAAATTTTCAAATATACAGAGAAGTTGAAAGAATTATACAATGGACACCCAGACATTCACCACCTAGATATAGCAATTAATGTTTTAATAATATACTTACCTTAGCACATATCCATCCATCTATCCATGCCTCTATCCATCCGTCAATATATCATATGTTTTATGTATTTCAAAGTAAGTTGCAGTGTACCAGTGTACTTCTCTCTAAATACTTCAGCACGCATATCCTTAGCTAGAACTCAGTATTTGTTTACAATTCAAACATACTTTTTATTAACACTATCTGTTATTCAATACAAAATGCCTGAAATGTAAACGTGAGTTCCATTTTATGGATCTACCGCTAGTTTCCTTATGTAGCTTGTTCAAGTGGGATCCAGATAGAAGTCTGACCTCTAAAACAGTGGTTGCTGTAAGACTTTTCTTTAAGGGTACCCCTTTTTAGTCACTTTACAGTTAACTCTTGTGAATCAAAGGACTGCTTGGTAGAGCCATTATTCATTCTTTCTAACGATATATTCCCACTCCAAACTGAAAAACATAATAGATTTGTAGTATCGTCAGTTGGCCAGTTAGGTTATTGGCTGAGAGAGAGGTGGTTTACTCTTCCAGAAAGCACTACAGGAAGTGTTCTCTGTGGCTTTGAAAATCCTGTCATACTTGGATTTGGTAACACTTCCAGCATGTACGCAAGGCTTTACTGGGATGAGGGCCGGAACTTTGTCTCTTTTGTTCACACTTATCCCCAGAGCACAGTTCAGTGACTGACACATAATAGGTCCTCAATAAATGTTTGTTGAATGAATGAATGATTGAATGAGGACCCTGTACATAGATGGTATGCAGTGGGTTATTTTGATTAATAAATCTGAAGGTCTGTAGAATGGGCAGGACACTGATGACCTGCTGGCATTAGTACTTACAGAGTCTTTTATTCATCCTCATCTCCTTCCATGACATCAATGTACAGAATATTATGAGTAAATTTTGGAAAATACTTAATTCAGTAACTTCATAATAAAGACAAAACTACAAAGGCTTACCATAATTACTTGGCGAAAATATTGGTTAGCTGTTTACAAATACCAGAAAATTTTTTTTATCTCCTGGCTGTTACGTTGGCTATAGTATATAAATTTGTCATGTTCTTTAGGTACGGTACTCATTTAGATTGGAAAGCATTATGGTGAAATGATCTTGATGTTTTGCAAAAATCATATTAAAATTTCAAAAGGATATTTTGGATTAATATGAGCGTTTACATAAATGAGAACTGTCCATTCTTAAATAGATTAGTTAGAAAACTCATAAACAGCATGAAAAGAGTGTGGACTTTGAAGTCAGAAAGACAAGTTCCAGTCACAGCTCCCACGTTGTCACATTTCCTAATCTACACATGAGGATAATCCTTCTACTATTTTATTCAAGAAGTAAATGAAACAAATTACTTAGCATAGTTTCTGGAGGTAAATACTCCATATTTGTTAGTTTCTTCTTTTGTTAAAAAAAAGTTTGAAAACATATGACAAGAGTGAGTAACAAATTATTTAGCATCTTTTTAGAGTGATAATGTGGTTGATTGTTTCTTTTTAATTTTTATCAAAATTAATACACTTAGGGTAAAATTAAATTGTGTTACAAAGTTTAGTGCTATTACAAATATCTTGTCAAAATTTCATTATCTGTTTGTTGCTGGCATGTGAATATAGTTGACTTTTATATATTGATGTGGTATCAGCAGCTTTGTTAATTAAACTGACTTATTACTGTTAATAACTTGTCTTTAGATCCTTTTGGATATGCTGTGTACAGAAATTATCAACAAATGGTGTCAGTTTTATTTCTTCTTTTCCAATTCTTTAATCTTTTGTTTGATTTTATTGCCTCCTGACTTTGGTTAGGCCTCCACTGCAATGTTGAAGAGGAGGGGTAAGTTAACTATTTCAGAGAAAAACCTTTCAACATTTTAACTTCATGAGGTTTAGCTATAGGGTTTTGGGGGGAGGAATAGCTACCTTTTATCATATTACAGAATTTTTATTATATTCTTAGACTGCTAAACACATTGGCCATGAACGGATGTTAAATTTTATCACATACTTTTTTGGCATCTGTTTAAATAATCATATATTTCTTTTTTCATCTGTTAATGTAGCAAACTACATAGTTGATATTCTGATGTTAAAATAATCTTGCATCCCTGTATTGAACTCAACTATGATATTTTAGTTTTTTACGTATTGCTGGATTCTGTTAGTTAATATTGTCTGGAGTTTTTGCATTTATGCTCATGGATGAGATTGGCCTGTGATTTTCCTTTCTCATTCTGTCTGTGTTGGTTTGTGGTATCAAGGTTTTGTTACATCATACAACAAATTGGTGAACATTATCCCCTCTCTTTCAATTATCTGGGATGGATGCTATTTCTTCCTTAAATGTTTGGTAACACTTTCTGGTGTAGTGGTTTTTTGTTTGTTTTGTGGTTGCTGTTTTGTATACGTGTGTGTCTGGGGGGCATTTAATTATAGATTCATTTTACTGGTTATAGGATTAATCAGGTTTTTTTATTTCATCTTTTGAATTTTTGATAAAATGTAATTTTCTAGAAATTTTTCCATTTCATCTAATTTTTCAATTTATTAGCATAAAAGTTGTTATTAATAACTTCTTATCTTTATGACATTTCAAAGATCTGTAATTATTTTTCATTACTGTTACTGGCTATATTTTCTCTCCTGTTCTTGATTAGTCTTGCCCCAGGTATAGAAATTTTGTTAATCTTTTCAAAAAGAAAATTTTGGCCTTGTTGATTTCCTTTATTCTGTATTTGTTTCTATTTTGTTGCTTTCTGCTCTTGTAGTTATGTTCTTTTCTCTCCATTCTTATGTTTTAATATGCTATTATTCCTCAAACTTCTTGCAGTAGACAAATGGATAGATGCTGAACTCATGATGTTCAGCCTTTTTCTTTTTCTTTTTCCTTTTCCTCTAGATATCACTTTAGAACAGTGCTTTTCAACTTGGGGCAATTTTGCCTCTACGCCAGGGGACATTTGGCAATATCTGTAGACATTTTTGATTGTTAAAACTGAGGAAAGTGCTACTGGCTTTAGTAAGTAGAAGCAAGGAATACTGCTAAATATCCTACAATGCACAGGACAGTTCCCCACAAGAAAGGATTATCCACCCCTACATATCAGTTGTGCTGAGGTTGAGAAAACCTGCTTTACAGAGTTCTATAAGGTTTGAAATGTAACATTTTGTTATAATTCAGTTAAAAATACTTTCTAATTTCCATTTTGATTACTTCTTTAACCATGTGTGATTTATAAACTTTAAGCTTTACTTTATAACCATATGGAATCTTTTTCCTTCTCTTTTGACTGAAGCTTTTAATTTCCTACTTAAATGAATTGTGATCAGAAAACATTCTCTGTATGTTTTCAGCCATTTGTTTCTTGAGACATGCTTTGTGGCCCAGTAAGTGATTAATTGTGCAAATGTTCAGTTCATCTTTGAGAAGAAAATGTTTCTGCAGTTGTTGGGTGACATGCTCTGTATATATTAGATTGATTTGTTTTTTATGTTTACATTACTGGTGTGTATTTTTGTGCGTGTGTGAGAATGATTATCCCTGAGCTAACATTCATTGCCAATCCTCCTCTTTTTGCTGAGGATTCACGCCCATCTTCCTCTACTTTGTGTGGGATGCTGCCACAGCGTGGCTTGACAAGTGCGGTGCATCGGTCCGTGCCCAGGATCCAAACTTTCGAACCCTGGGACGCCAAAGCAGGCTGCATGAACTTAACTGCTGTGCCACTGGGCTGGCCCTACATTATTGGCGTTTTTGGTGGATGTTTGAAAAATTATCAGAAACCTGTTTTAAAATCTTCTACTATGATTTTAGAGTTATTTACCTTCTCATTGTATTCCTATCAGATTTTGGGTTATGTATTTTGAAATTGAATTTAGGTATATAAAAATATAGAATTGTTATCCTTTCCTGGTGAATAATCATTAGGAAGAGACCATGAATAGTGATCTCTTGATCTAGAATAGTTCTTTTTTGCTTTAAAGTTTACTTTGTCTGATATTAATAAAGCTATACAATCTTTCTTTTGTTAAGTGTTTATCTGATGTATCTTTTGCCATTGTTTTACTTTAAATCCTTGTGAACCCTTACATTTTAGATGTCTCTTGTAAATAATGTATAGGTATACATGTATGAATAAATCTAGTGTGACAAGCTTTGTCTGTATTCCGTCTAATGTAATTAGTGAAATAGTTGGGTTTACATCTACTATTTTACTATCTGCTTTCTATCGTCACACCTGTTCTATGTTCTTTTTTTTTTTGCCTTTTTTTCCCTACTTTTAGATTTGTAATTTTTTATTTTTTCTTTTATTAGTTTTGAAATTAAACACTTTCTTACTCTTTCTTTTAGTAGTTACTTGAGCAAATGCAACCTACATCCTTTACTAATCAACACTTAATTTTAACTTGCTCTTATACTTTGCTACAGACAGTAAAAGGACCTTGGAATACTTTAACGCCATGTTCCTTTCTTCTGACTTATATGCTATTATTTTTTGTATATTTTAATTCTTTCTATATTTTATTTTACACAGCACCATTTTTGTTACTGTTTATATGATCACATTTTATTTAGTTTTACTGATATATTCACCATTTGGTTTGTTCTTCCTTCTTCCCTACATTTCCTGTCTTCCTACTGAGGATATTTTTTCCTTATGCCTTCTATTTTTTTTTTTTTTTTTTTGTGAGGAAGGTCAGCCTTGAGCTAACATCCATGCTAATCCTCCTCTTTTTGCTGAGGAAGACCGGCTCTGAGCTAACACCTATTGCCAATCCTCTTCCTTTTTTTTTTTCCCCCCAAAGCCCCAGTAGATAGTTGTATGTCATAGTTGCACATCCTTCTAGTTGCTGTATGTGGGACGCGGCCTCAGCATGGCCGGAGAAGCAGTGCCTTGGTGCGCGCCCAAGGGCCAAACCCGGGCCACCAGGAGCGGAGCGCGTGCACTTAACTGCTAAGCCATGGGGCCCGCCCCATGCCTTCTATTTTTAGTTTTAATTTTTGTAATTTTTCCACCTTATATTTTCACTTTTTCTTCCTTTTCTGTTTTCTTTAGTGTTGTTTGACTGAATTTTAAAAAATTTTACCTGTAATATTGAAGGATATTTTTGCTGGGTTTAAAATTCTTTATTTACAGATTTGGTGGAGGGAGAACATTGATTATTACTCTGCTATTTTCTAGTTTCCATTGTTGTTGTCAATCTAATCACTATTTTTTGGAAGGTAAAATTGTCTTTTATCTCAGCCTGATTTTTATGATTTTTTCTTTATCTTTGAAATTTCTGGAGTTTTGATACGATGTGTCTAAGTGTGGACTTTTTTTCTTTCAATTTATCCTGCTTGTGATCTGTTGGTATTCTTAAATCAGTATATTGGTGTCTTTCATCAGTTTTGAAAAATTCTCAGCTATTATCTTGTTAAGTATTGCTTCTGCCTTATTCTCTTTTTCTTTTCCATCTCATATTCTAATTAAATGTTTACCTTTTCATGGTAACTTCTATGTTGCTCACCCTCTCCTCCATATTTCTCATTCTTTTGTGTCTCTGTACTTCATTCAGAATAATTTCTTTTGGGCTACCTTCCATTTCACTAATTTTATCATCAGCTCTGTCTGGTCTTCTGTTAAAGCCATCCATTGAGTTCCTAAATATTTTTCAATTCTAGAATTTCTATTTAGTTTTTTTTAAACCTCTGTGACATTTTGAATAGTCTCAGTTCTCTGAATTTTCGAACTTGTCTTTCATCTTCTTTGCCTTACTAAGCATAGGTGGTTTAAAGTCTGGATCTGATAGTTCCAATATCTGAAATATTTGTGTCTGTTTATGTAGTCTTTTGTTTCTGATTCTCATTTATCTTTTAGTTGCCTGCATATCTATAATTTTGAGCTGAATATTGTACTTTATTATCTGCAGAAATGATTTTAGGCTGAAGAAGATATTTTCTTCTTTTGAGAGGATTTTTATAACTTTTTCCAGATACCTGTAAGCAATAGCAATCTGGGATACCCTTAATCCAATTTCAGGGCTTAATATTTTCTGGGCCAACCAAATGACTTAAAACTCAGACTGCAGTCCTTGTAAGAGCTGGTTTTCTTCTAGCTCACCCTCACTTCTAGCATACAGCCTTTCTGTTCTCAATGCAACCATGGAGTAATTTTTCAGAGTCCCCATTTTTTTGGAAGCCCTAGACTTCAACTTTCATTCAGCTAGCTCTAAGAAACTCTTCTAGATGAGCAATCCTCAGGGCAAAAGTGACTCCAAATATCAGGCTCATGTGTACACATTTCCAGTTTCTCCTGAATCTTGGGCTGGTAATTTCTTATTATTTCCTTTAGGAATTTGATGCTTTTGAAGTAATTTGTAAAATAGTTTGTCCAGTATCTGGATTTTCTGCAGCAGAAGAATTGGTTTAAATAAGCTAGTACACCATTACTGGGATTTGAGATATCTAGTCTTCATTTTTTATTTTCTCCTTGCTTTGGGTTTATTCTGCTCTTTTATTCCAGCTTGTTATCTCATTAATGTTCAGTCTTTTTATTCTTCATTAATAATTATATGACTATAAATTTCCCTCTACCACTTTGACTGTGTTACATAAGTTTTATTACACAAATATCTGCAATATTTTCATAATTATTAAGTTCTAAATATATTCCAATTCTCATTCACACTTTTCTCTTTGTTCTGGGTCCCTTGAGGTTTAGAAATGTACATGCTTAATTTTCAGACTAATGGGATTTTTTTCCAGTTACATTTTTGCCTTTGATTTCTAATTTAATTGCATTATGAACATGGGATGTTTGATGTCAGTATTCTAAAATGTGTTGCAGCCTTCTATATGGCTTAGTTCATGGTCAATTTTTATAAATGTTTCATATGTGCTTTAAAAGAATGTGTATTCCCCAGTTGTTGAGTGCACACAAAAGTGTGTCTATGCACACAAAAGCTTTTCTCCTTACATTATATAAGATTTTTCAACTGGGTGTTTCAAATCTATATCCTCAATGCGTGTTTTTCTTTTTGATCTATCAGTTACAGAGAGAGTTATACTAAACAATCTCAATATGGTGGTGCATTTTCTGATTTCTTCTAATTTTGTCAATTAAAAACAATTTGAGGCAAACATATTAAATAAATACAACTTTAGAATATTTTTCAATCTTTCCAAAAAATTGAACTTATATCATTTGTCTTGAATGTTTTATTGTTATTTGTCATTATTTCTTATAAATTTTTCATCCTTGTACTTTGAATTTTTCTATGGCTTTATATATTACAAAACAGCAAATAGCTTGATTTGGTGATTTAATCCAATCTAATGATCTTTATCATTAAACTGATTGTTTAATCGATTTACATGGAGTGTGAATATTCATATATTTGCATCTATTCCTACCATCTTATTTGTGCTTTCTATTGGTTTTGCTTATTCTGGTTTTTATTTTTCCTTTTTTTCTTATTTTATTTCCCCTCTTATTATTTTGGAGATTATACTCTCTATATCCATTTTTCAGTGTTTACCGTATATCTTAACGTGTACCCTTAACTAAGTCTATTGTTAATATTTTTACCTCATGTTGAAGAATATAAGGAGGGACCTTAGAACATTTTAGACCACCCTTTGCCAACTTAAGTGCTATTGTGTTAAACTATTTAAATTTTATAGTGCTTCTTTTTTACCCCACAAATAATTAATCATCATTATTATTATTTCATACATGAATATTTGCTTAAATTTACTCACTTATTTACTGATTCATTTTTCTACTGTTCCTTCTTGCATTTTAGAATAATTGCAATACTAATTTTCTTTATGCCTGAACTACATACTTTAGATATTTTACTTTAGTGAGGGTCTTCTGCTGTAAGTGGTAAATTCTTAGTTTTATCTTAAAGTGTTTTTATTTCATCATCATTTTTGGAAGGTAATTTTGCTGGGTATCTAATTCCGGGTTGATAATTATTTTTCTCAGGATTCTGAAGATATAATTGCACTTTTTTCTGGTTTCTATGGTTGTTATTGAGAGCTTAGCCGTCAGTGTATTTGCTGTTCTCTTTTTCGGTAACTTGTCTTCTTTCTTTGTCTTTTAAAATCTTTTCTTTTTCCTTGATGTTCTGCAGGTTGACTATGTGATGTCTACGTACACATTTCTTTTATTTATCCTGTCTGGAATTCATTGGTCTTTCTACATATGAGGATTTTTGCCTCTCAACAAATACAGAAAGTTCTCAGCAATTATCTTATCCATATTGCCCCTTCAACATTATAATCTCATTCTGGAATATTTATTTGACATATATTATCCCTTCTCAGACTTTTGAAATTTCTTTAAATCTCTCTTCCAATTCACTAATAACTTTTTCATGTTTGCCTTACTTTTTAACCTACTATGAAAATTTAAATTTGATTGTTTCTATTTTTTAAAAGTTCCATTTGATTCATTTTCAAATATGCTTTAAAAAAAAGCCTTTTACTCTTTGCTCATGTTTTCTTGCCTATCTTTGATGCCTTTAAATGTATTCAACATTCTATATGCCCTAATTCCAATATTTCATATTTTATATTCTATATTCCCTAATTCCAATATTCGATGTTCTGCAGGTTTCATTCTGATGTCTGTAGATTTCTTCAGGCACTCACTCACAGTAAAGCCAAAATATTTTGAAATAAGAATAAAAAATTAATCACTCCAGAAGGGATTTCAATGTGCTTTTATCCAGTTGCCTGGGGGCATGACCAATTGGGGACTACTTTAAATTAAATTTTGTACTTGAGGCTTTTTGTATTACACATGTAGCAGGAATTCCAGCCTTCAATTGATATGAGAGTTGACTTGAAAAGTGGATTTCCCAGGAAAATACTGAAGTTAAGCTATCGGCCCCTATGGGACTCCTTTCTTCTAAGGGACTCTTCCAAGGCCTGGACAGGACCTAGCAATGTGCTCACAGGGATGTATGTTTTATCAGTGTTGTTTTTTGTGTGTGTGTGTGTGTGTGAGGAAGATCAGCCCTGAGCTAACATCCATGCTGATCCTCCTCTTTTTGCTGAGGAAGACTGGCCCTGAGCTAACATCTGTGCCGATCTTCCTCCACTTTATATGGGATGCCGCCACAGCATGGCCTGACAAGCAGTGCTTCGGTGCACGCCCGGGATCCGAACCCGGGCCGCCAGCAGCGGAGCTCGTGCACTTAACTGCTACACCATGGGGCCAACCCCTATCGGTATTGTTAAAGTATGATATTTAAACTGCAGTTGCTTTGAACCACTGTCTCTTTACATTACATCTCCTCTGTCACACTTCCCTTTGTATTGGGTGGTGTTGGAGTAGCCTTGGGCTTTTTTGGGGGTGAGTTAGAATTGGGTTGGGAATGTGACATTTTTACTGCAATTTGGAAGCACATTTTGGAATGCTTTAATAAAATGGGTCATTAATTTTAGGTTTCTACTTAGATATATTTTGTCATCTTTAAATTTATTTCGTAAAGAACTGAGCAATAGTTCAAATTAAAAAATGGAATTTGAAACAAAAGCAATAAAAATGATCAATGAAATCAAGAGAAATTATATTGACAACAAGAAGTAAATTGTAATAAATTTTTTTGTGTGTGTGAGGGAGATCAGCCCTGAGCTAACATCCATGCCAATCCTCCTTGTTTTTTTCCCCTTTTTCTCCCCAAAGCCCCAGTAGATAGTTGTATGTCATAGTGGCACATCCTTCTAGTTGTTGTATGTGGGACGCCGCCTCAGCATGGCCGGACAAGTGGTGCGTCGGTGCACGCCTGGGATCTGAACCTGGGCCACCAGTAGCGGAGCACACGCACTTAACTGCTAAGCCACGGGCCGGCCCCTGTAATAAAAATTTTTAATCTATAATATCAGAATCAGTATTTCATTAAAAGGAAGAGATAAATTTCAAATGGAAGTAGTAATTAGAATCTTGGATTGTTTTATAATCCAACTGATGAAAGGAAGTGAGACATATAAACACATTGGAAAAAGATTTAAGTTTTGTGCTATTTTGACAGGACATATTAACATTGCATATGAAAACATAAAACTCATAATATGTCAGTATAATGAGGACACAGATGACAAGCTACTTATTGAATATCATCCGTTCAAAGAGTGTTTGATAGGTCACTGCATAAGAAAATATAAAACACCCTGAAAACTTCCAGCTCACAAATGAAGAAACAACAGAGGTTTTACCATACTTCACAATAATCTTAAAAATATTCATGTTACCACTAACAAATTGTGAAGCAGAAGGAAACTTTCTAAAATATTAAAAACAATTATTTTTGATCAAATATGCTGGAAAAGACTAAGTTATCTTTTTATCCTCTCAATAGAATTGATATGACAAAACTTTTGTCATATAAAGAGGTGGCCAAGGAATTTGCTGCCAAAAAATGTAGGAAAATACTATTAAAGTGGTGTGTTAGGCGATTATTTAATAGAACATGTTATATTCTTCTGGATTTTCCAATCTTTGTGATATTTATCAGCTTTTTAAAGATTATATTTTGTTGTGATTTCATTTCTTATTCTAACTTAATGTTTTAAATACTTAACCTTATATTTGTAATCTTGTTTTCATTTTGTTAAAGAGGCCTCCTTCCATAACTTGCTGAAGCTTTGGACTCCAGAAATTCTGGGTCCATACCTGGCTAGCTTGTTATGAATCCTCAGGGAAGAATTATATTTCTGTGCACACAGGGCCAAGATAAGACAGGCCATCATCGTTGTTTTCTCCTTTTGTGTTGTAGATTTATTTCTCACTGAGGTAAGCCCTTTGGGATCCCTGCTTATGCCTCTGTCTCCTATATCATCATCAAACACCAGAACCCCAAGGGTACCAGAATTCTGCAGAACTCAAGTGGACCTGGGTGCTTACTTATACCTCAGATTTCCCAGTTTCTTGGTTTTTTTCATCTATGGATTTCCTTCTTTCTTGCCAGTTCCACAATGCTTTTAGAAAGATTTTTAACACATTTTTTTCCCCGGCATTTTAGTTGCTTTTAGTAAAAGGACCTTTTAGGTATTTAATCCAATATCCTTCCAGAAATGAAAATGCCTGCAAATCTAATGTTCAAAATTATATATTTACCTGATTTTAACCTGAATTAGCAGGAATTTTTTTCTTGATACATCACAATACCTTTCTCTCTAAGGTTATTATAATTACAACATGCACTATATATTTTCCTTCCTTCTAAGCCAATGTTTAACATCATTTATCATTTATTTCATGACTCTTACGTAATAGTGATCATTGGGCATTGTAATATGCCAGTCATGGCTTTCTATCAGTGCTCAGCCACTGGCAACCTGCTGGAGTTAAATGGGTCAGGCTCTTGATCTAATTTCGGATATGAGTCATTCAAAATATTAAAGATTACAAATAATAATGCCTCTCATGTTCGCATTGAGAAAGGCTTATCAAGCTGATTAGTTCTCACTAGCTATTCCAGAAGGAGACCAAGGCAGGGGAAGCTTCTGTCCCTCTAGCCCCAGCCACCACCCCAGGACTGCGGCAGAGGTTGCTGCAATGATTGTGGCATTTAGGATTACACACACACACACACACACACACACACACACACACACACAAACAGAATATGAAGGTGGATGACAAGAGCCACCCAGATCCAAGGAGGAAGGATTAAGATTCCTTTTGCTTCTGTGTCAAAAATAGGCTGCAAAAAGAATAAAATCTTCTTACTATTTTATAGGTTGGGTCAGGTTTTTATATTGTGTTTATATCCAAATCAAAGAATAAAACATTTTTCCTCAAGGGGTTGCATCAATGGTCAGAAAAATCACTGTTTCTACTACTTCATTTTATTGTAATAACGTCTGTGTCATTCAAAGCCTCAACTCTGCTTCTATTTCATGCCCAGTGCAAAGGATCGTAGACACCTGCCTGTCAATTTGCATCCACTCTTTTGCCTTACTCGCCTTTTTGTTCATAAATTGTGGGGAATAAGGGTACCAGACAATTTCTGGAATTTGTGTATAGATTTTTCATACTCAGGGGAGGCACTCATTTAACTCCAGGTGGAAATTTACCATAAAGTCTGACAATGAACTGAATTCTTATAACATGCAGTACTGAGAGTTGCTGCCAGAACTGACGTTGAAATCGCCCCAGCAGCCTTCATGATGAATGAAATTTTCATTGTCTCCTTCAACATGTCATAGTCCAGAGGTGCCCAGGAGCCATGCCCGCAAAGCCTGCTGAAAAGGAAGTCTTTCCTTTATGGCCACTGCCAGCCAAACACAGCACTGTCACCCTTTCAAAATGGCCTATTGATCGTTGGTTCTACTAAATGTGAACATTAATTTTCTATTTTAGAGTCTGTGGACATAGAGATGATAGGGCATAATTCCTGCCCTACAAGAGTTTCTAGTCTATTTTTAATAGAAAGAAAAAGAACTGACATTTAATGAGGGCCCGTCATGTTCTGGCACTTTGTTCATGAGCTAAGAAGATGTTACTTAAATCTCATGGTAACTCTATGAAGTAAATATCATGACTTAGGATTTCAACATAGTTTTGTCTGATTGCAAGGCTGGTATTCCTGCCACTACCTCCTTGTGCACTGGTCAGTTTCATACTTTGATTGCCAGGTTTCGGCTAAAAAGACAGTTTTCTAATCTTCTTTTCTTCTGAGCCATTCAGAAACTTGAAAATGCATATGTATAATATACATTTGTACACGGAGATTACATGCATACATGTAGTGTATGAATACATTCACATGCAAATATATGGTAATCGTGGAGTCCAGTGAAATTATTTGCATCTTCACTTAATTATTTGCGATTGTTAGAGCAAAAGACCTAAGGGGTAGAATTCTTTTATTCAACTTATAAATTGATGTTATGTAAAGCTTTTTCTTATGCATGGTACTTATATTTTGGGGAAGTATTTTCCTCTGTGTGATTATGGAATCAATGAAGTTGTCAGCTATAGTGGTAAAAGAAAATATCTCTATTTTACTTGAGATATCGTAAGAGAAACAAGAGTTTTATGCTTAAGTCATCTACTAACTGACTAAAATGAACCTAAAGCATCACGTTTAAATTAACTGCTAAGCCACTAGCTGAAAGCTGTATGTAAGTTTTATATTATTGCCAAATTTGATTAATTGGTAGTAGCTGTTTGGAAAAGGGATATTTTAAATTTTATTTTAATTTTTTCAGCAGGAATTTGAAGCCGTGTCTTGCTCAGAGGGAGAAAGTATACTGGAGAATTAGTCAGATATTTGCCCTCACTGATCTTGGTAAAACTACTAGCTAAGAAAATATCTATAAATGTTTCTTTAGAACTTATTAATTATTTAGAAAGAGCAGGTTGACCCATATATCTCTATTTCAAATACTATTACAGAACAAAATATATAAAGCAACAATGACATTCCTGAATCTGAAGAAAGATTGGGATAAGAATCTTGTTAATAAAATGTATCCTGGGGCCGGCCCCGTGGCTTAGCGGTTAGGTGCGTGCGCTCTGCTGCTGGCGGCCCGGGTTTGGAACCCTGGGCGCGCACTGACGCACCACTTCTCCGGCCATGCTGAGGCCGTGTCCCACATACAGCAGCTAGAAGGATGTACAGCTATGACATACAACTATCTCCTGGGGCTTTGGGGGAAAAATAAAAAAAAATAAAAATAAAAAAAATAAAATAAAATGTATCCTTATGCTTGAAAAGCCAAATTTTGTATTCATTAATGATAATCTTGCAACAAAAGAACAGTTAAAGCAAATAAATGTCTTTATGTCAGACTTTGATTTAAAAAAATCATCAATATTGCAAAGCATTTTATACTGGTATAAATGCTTTAAAATGCTAAGGTAATAAATTAATTACTGGGTTATTTTTTTACCAGCATATCTCCTCCATGAGCCTTCTTTGTGTATCGATTATGAATGCTTTCAGTTACTAAGAACAAAAAATCTGATTTTTTGGTGGCTTTATAATAAACAAAAGTTTAGTGTATTCATGCAATGAGAAGCTAGTAGATAAAGTTTGCTGGAGTTGGTTCAGCTATTCAACAGTGTGCTTAAGAACTCAGCTCTTCCTAGTGTTCTGCTCTGTCATCCTGAATGTGTTGGCTTTTATCTCATTCTTGTCCCTAAATAGCTGTGACAAACCCAGGCATCATGTCCGCATTCCAGTAAATGATAGAAAGTGCAAAAGGCCTTCTCCTGAGAAGACTTAGTCTTTTTATTTGGAATGGGATGTCTCTTCCCAGCAAATTTTTCCTTACATCTCTTTAGCCAGAACTGAGTCCCTTGCCCATCCTGGGCCTATCATTGACAAATAGGAATTATCGGAGCTGGTTTCATCCCCTGGGTCTGGGAGATGCTTCTCTTCCCAGCCATCAAGAGATCTCCACCCACTCTCTCAACATAAAAGTGGTATGGTGGTTGTGAGCAATCGACATCGTCATCCACAAAGGGCAAAATTATTTTAGGGGATTCAGAATAATATCATTTGAATCAGAGCATAATTTTCTTGTTGAAATAGCTTGAGATAAATACTTGCCAAGTTCTTAAAGTTTGAAATACAGATTTTTGTTCTTGCAAACAAAAAGAAATAGGTAAGAATACAACATCTTATCAAGCTATTGTTAGAAAAGATAAATCATCATGTCATTAGCCTGTCTCACCCAAGAAATCCTGAACTAACTCTAAATAAAGCTAAGCGAAAGCTAAATTCAAGATAAAAAATCTTGAATAAATTCTTGGTTATTTTTGATTAGTTATATTTTTCTCATAGTACAAGACACTATTTTAAAATAAGACTATATTTCACTGCAGTGCATAACACAAGGGGAGTTGGCGGTGCTGTGTTTGTGAGATAATGTGCCAGAATGTTCCCTAATGACTTTCTTAGAATTTTGAAAACTGGGTGCTAAGTCTGAAACTGTGAAACATCTGAGATTTTACCCTAATTGCAAACTAACCAGTTACCTTGCCACTGTTTTATATATATATATATATATATATATTGCAAAAGACACCAGACTCTTGGTCAGCCAGAGACAAAGATGGTTTATCACTCTCAGCAAAAACAGCAGCCAGAGGAGCATCTTGGTTGATTCCCTATGCCCTAACACCTGCAAGATGATGTGATAAATGCCAGATGTTTATCTGCACATGCAGAGGTGCTCCACAGGAGAGGAACCCCAAAATTAGGAGACTCAAAGCTTTTATGGGGCTGCTGACACATAGTCTCGTCTTCTCCTTTGGAGAGAAAGATTCCTCATTACCTCGGAATGTAAGCAAATCTCTTCAGGGAGGGAAGAAGAGCAATAAATCTTTTCTATTCTGGGTGTCCCCAAATCTCTCCAGAGGAATGCATTATCTCTAGCTTCCAAGGCTTTTTGCTACACAAACATGTCCTTTGCTTGGAAGGCTCAGGCCACAAAAGAATATAAGAAACCAGTGGATATTTCTTTAGTAATACTGGGCTGACATTCTGGAATCTCATTCTTAACAGAAATCAGTAACTTCCACAGAATCCTGGGATCTAATATTGGAACCAAATAATAAAAAAGTAAACAATTGTTTAATCACTGTGTATAATAAGAGACATCAAATTTTCCATCAAAGTTTTTTCTTAAACTGATAGGGAATTCCCTTCTACTTCTACGCCAGCCCATTTCACAGTAACACTACTGAGAAAAACCTGAAGAGGAGTAGGAGAAGGGAAAGCAAATTATGTAGTTCAGATTTATCATACACAGTGAGTATTCAACCAATGAATTTTTACTGTAATAGCACTTGAAAAGTTATACTACTAGTTTTAGTCAGTTTGGGCTGCTATAACAAAATACCATAGACTATGTGCCTTAAACAACAAACATTTATTTCTCACAGGTCTAGAGGCTGGAAAGTCCAAGATTAAGGTGCCCATAGATTTGGTGTCTGGTATGGACTCTCTTCATGATCCGCAGATGGCCACCTTCTTGCTGTATCCTCATATGGTGGAGAGATAGAGCTCTGGTCTCTTCCTCTTCTTATAAGAGCACTAATCCCATCATGGGGGCCCCACTTTCACGGTCTTGCCTCAACCTACTCACCTCCCAAAGGCCCCACCTCCAAATACCATCATACTGGGGATCAGGGCTGCAACTAATTTGGGGAGGACACAAACATTCAGTCTACAGCACTACTGTTTAAACAATCACCACTTTTTTTTGGGGGGGGGGTAAATTGTGTTTTACCCAAAACTACCCTAAATAAATATGATAGAGAAATAATATTTCAACATTAGAGATTCTGGCAAACAAAGAAAAATCTCATCAATTTTCTTGATTCAACAGTTTCAACTCAAAAGCTATCAAATGAAACAATTTGAATTATATACTATCTTTGGATGTACCCCAGAGGCTTTGATTTGTAGTTATATGCCAGGCAAGAAGGACGAAGGGGTAGCATCTCTATGCCTCTTCAGGTTCTTGTCCATGAAAGCTATTTCTCCATGTCTCAAAGCTCTCCTGTTTAGCCTACATTTGACCTAAATGTGATTATCTGTGATAGAACGTTATTTTAAGTGAATTTGAGTTCAAGATAATTATGAGCAAACAAAAAGTTGAAAAATTAATAAAAAGTGTTGCCCAAAAAAGAAAGGGTACAGTAAACTTTCATCACAAACAAACAAACGAAACACAAACAACGAGCTTTTCACCTAATGGCAAGCTTATCAGAAATGAATTAAAGTAATTGAGCAGGAAATGGGTTTGTTTATCAGTTTGTGAAACTGGTTCTACGAAATCTCCACCCTCTCCTTCATCTCCACCCAGGTCTGAGAGTGAATGTGAGATGGTTCCCACCTTTAGAGTTATTATTGGATTATCTCTTTAGTGTTTCTCCCTGGGAAAAATTCTTTGATAGTACTGCAGTTGTCCTTTCATCACTGGACATTGTTTTGATGGTGACACCAACAGTAGAGAAGGACCAAGGACCTGAATTAAAATGAAGACTAGAGTTTATTAAAGAAAAGGCTTTTCCATTTCATTTTAGGAAAAATACAGTCACTCATTCAGGTCTAAAAGGAGATATTTGGGATCTCTGGACAGGCTAATAATTTTGATGCCTAATTATCAAACTAACGCTCTTTATTTCTTCAATTTTTTTTAAAGGCTGCAAGAAAAAAAAAAGATGGAGAAAAAAGCCCCCTAGTGGCTGCCCTCTTCGTACCTTCTATTGGCCCAAGCCTTTCAGCTCTGACCTCGGGCTTGCACTCTCTACTTAGCAAAATAAAAACCCCGCCGTTCCAGACCCACTCTCCCAAGAAGGCAGTTTTGGGCTCATCCATTGTTAACTTAGTCTGACACTGAATGATCTCAGCACTCACCAAAGCTGCTTATGCAAGTGTCTCTTCCAATCACACAACGTTCTCCCTGAGAGGATTCTGGTAAATGAGATTTTCTCCATCATATAATGTTTTGAGCATCCTGTATAAATTGGTTCTCCATCCAAGTGCCAAGCTGACCCACCTTTTAATGTCACTGCAGTCACTCATTCAACAAATTCTTACAAAGCACCAACTCTGAGCATGCGTTGTGATAGGGATTGGGGGGCGTAGCCATGGCCCATCCCCACACAGAGTTTACAATCTGGCAAGGTGGTGGACAGTGGAGCAGGTATAGGCTGAAGGCATGTTTAGTGCTATGATGTTCGGGAGCACATGATCTGGTCTGCGGATGACAAGGACAATCTTCCTAGAAAGAGCGAGAACCTGCAGGAGGGGGAGGAGTGGTCCAGTTAAAGAGGCTGGTGAGGGTAAGATTGACTCAGGTGGAGGAAACAGCCTGAGGAAGCACCAGAGGCAAGAGAGAGCCTGGAGAGAGAGTATTCAAGGAACTGAAAAAGTTCCAACGGGTCTAAGGTGTGGGAAGAAATGAGAGTGAAGGGTTATGGAGGGCAAGGTCATAAAGAAACTCATGCACCATGTTAAGGTGTCAGGATGTCCCTAAGAACGATGGGACATCCCTGAAAGGTTGGAGGCAGAGCAGTGTCCTGAACAGACTTGCATTTCTGAAGGGCTCCTCTTGTTATAGGGTGAAGAAGGGAACGTGAAGGGCAATGTTAGAGACGTGGAAACCTCTTGGGTGACTGTCTCAGGTCTAATTCCCTAGAAGCTGGCTCGAAGGTGAGGATTTTTGTATAAATGATTGATGAAGGAAGTGCTGCCCAAGGAGACCTGGAAGGAAGCGAGGGAAGCAAGACGGGGAAGGGGAGGAAGCCACACGGTACAGTCTCAGGCAGAGTCCCAGCCGCAGCCTGATCCCAGTGGGAGCCCTTGACAGTAAATTGTGCCTCAGCGTTTGACCAGCTGCAAAGCGCAAAGTGAGGCAGCTGGGCCTTCATGCTCTTGCCAGTTGGTCATGTCTACGAATCCTCCCCAGGGAAGTGTAAGCCCCCAGGCCCTGCCAGCTCTCTTCATCTGCGGGTGATGCAGCACTCCAGGGCAGTGCTCTGAAGATAGCCCACAAGCGCAAGCTGTGGAAGCAAAGTGAGCAGAAGCTGGCAGAGGGCACACAGTACGGGTAGAAAGGGTTCCAGGGGGTCTGGGTAGGGCGCCAACAGTGTCCCACAGAGGCAGTGTTGGTAATCCAGAATTCAGGAGAGAGAGCCAGAGCCAGAGCGAGAGAGAATGGTGGTTATGTCAGTGGGGAAATAGAAAAATAGACACATTTTAAACATATGAGAAAATATGTGGGACATGGAACAGAGGGATTGTGTTAGTAATTAAATAGTTTATATATTTTCAACTTTTACTAATAAGTATCACATGCTCTTTTCTAAACGGTAATAAGATTATAAAATAATAAACATAGAACAATTTATGTTTAGATAGTTGAGTAATATTTATGAAGAGAGATTGCTGCAGTGAGCAGAATGTCTGAGGCTTCTTTCTTTATTAAACTCAAAAGAACATGGGTGGCACTAGCCAGTTTTTTAAAGAGGTATACAGACAGGATATAAATACTTACCAATTCAAAGAAAGGGAGAAAACCAAGAGTGTACTTAGAGCAAATCAGCGCAAAAGAGATAACCCCTATAAAATGCTGTTTCCCCGACGATTCCATAGGGAACTTAATCAGGCTGCTGTTTTTCTGATGAGCCCTGAACAGTGGATTCGGTTGGGTGGCCCAGCAGGATTTAGTGGGAGAGCTGGACTTTTCTTCCACAACACTTTTGGCTAGTCTGTCAGAGTTTATTTCATAAAAGGAAGACAACTATTAATTTTTCTGAGAGCCTATTTGGTTGGGTGCCCTTGGGAAAAGCAAATAGATGAATGGAGAAATTAGTTTCATTAGCTGATATTAAAATTCTGCTATCTCACTGAGATATTTCATTGGCTTTCGAGTTGATTTCACTAATGGAGAGACTGGCTAGAAAAATGTGTAGGAAAACACAGTGTACTGATATACTTCAATAATTTCCTGTAAAACTCCTTGGAGAAATGCATATCTGGAAAATGGAATTTTTATTTAACATTCTCAAAAGAGCACTCAAATAACTTCGAAAATGGGTTTATCAATGAACTCTTTGCCTAATGTGTATTTCACAAATATGGGTGTCATTGGCATTCTGAAAAAAATTCCTATGTCTTTAGGAATGAGTAACATTTCTCTAGAAAGAGGAAATCAAGTTCCTGGAGGAGCTAGAACAGCGTTTAGGTACAAGGGAGGAAGTTCATGTTGCCTAGAAAAAGACATGCAAAGTTGAATGAGACTAGATCTTTTTCTTATCCATCTATCACACTCAGACATATCATTAATTTCGCTTAGCCTTGACTTCAGTTTTGGGGCAAAAAGCACTAACAAAATCTAACATCAGCTTTGGTTAACGTTCTTTGTAAATGGGAAGACGCCCCCTTCTGGTGTATGACATAATCGGGCTGTTTCTTAGAGTTGTGCGGGCTATTAACAGACCCTGCGAGACTGGCCTCAGGTCTCCTTGATAAACAGTGACTCTGGGTTTAAAACCTTGTGGTTAGCCATTGTCTTGAGCTGGGAAGTGGAGTGGTGGGTGGGGTTTGAGGGGCTGGAAGCCCATTGGAGTAAACTCTATGGTGGGGTGCGAAGTGAGAACAAAGAGGATAGACAATTATTTTTTTTAAAGATTTTATTTATTTATTTTTTCCCCCCAAAGCCCCAGTAGATAGTTGTATGTCGTAGTTGCACATCCTTCTAGTTGCTGTATGTGGGACGCGGCCTCAGCATGGCCGGAGAAGCAGCGCGTCGGTGGGAGCCCGGGATCCGAACTCGGGTCGCCAGCAGTGGAGCGCGCTCACTTAACCACCAAGCCACGGGGCCGGCCCAGGATAGACAATTATTAACAGCAATCTTAGCTCATATCACAGGCTTTCTTTTGTTCTCTTTCCCAGCTTCTGTCTGGCTCTCTGTTATTTAGAGAAGATCCATGAAATAACACATTAATTACTTTAGTTCAGCAGGAAAAAGTGAGGTGTATATGAAGCATCAAAAACAACTGGCTCTGAAGCAAAAATTTGGGGTGTCTAATATTTTTGTCTAGTGGACACCAAATACTCAATTTTTTAAAAAAATTAAATAGTTGTTTGGGTGTCAACTACCATAAGCTCAAGGTACTAGTAATGTTATAAAAGGCAGTTTTATCTTAAATTTGTATAAACAACCTTATTGAAAAATTCATGGTCACTTACCTGAACAGAAGTGTCATTGACACCCGTAGATTCCCTATTTATTCTCTTCTAGCTGTTTGTTCCATTTCCCTTAATTATCAACTGACAAAATTTCCTCATTCCTTTAAGCCCCTAATTCAGCCAACACCCATCTTGTGCATTGGGACTTGCTACTGACCATGAGTTGTCATGTGTGACCTCCCTCTCCTTCCTGCTCTGGTGGTACACACTTCTGTATACACACTTTTCCTTACCTTCTCTCCTCCAGGCTCAGGGATGAGGAGTCTGTCCCTCCTCTTCAAGCCCATCTATGCATCTTCACCCTTCTGCCTATAGGAACTGGAGAATATGAGGTTAGAAAGCCTTACACATCATTTCTACGAAATATTGTAAACTGATCAACTGCTCCACTTTAGGCCAAAAATGTCTCTAAATAAATCAAAACTGACTGATGTCTCCTTGCACAGTACCGGAGACACCTAGAATTATTTTAACTCTCATTTTTCTACGTGTCACATTTCTGCATTGGTCATTATATAACTCTATTTGCGTCATTTTTTCCATAATGGATTACATTTTCCATGTTTACAAGAGAGGTTTCATTTGCAATATTTAATTTAGCTGTTCCCTGGGGACATGGAAGATAGCAGAGGTCTATTAATCTTATTAACTGTTGAATTTCCTCAGAGTTTAGGACTAGAACGTCTCCTTTCCTCCCCTTTATCTGCTCCCTAGGGCATCCCATTCACACTTACCAACTCAGGAACCGTCAGCAGATTGCCCACAGATTTGTGTCTCTAGCCCAAAACCCTCTTCTGAACTCTTCCTTATATATACAGTGGTTACTTATATTTGCAATGGCTTATTTGATACATGGTTTGTTATCCATAAGTGTTTGTTGAATGAATAAATGAACAAATCAGTTACGTGTTTCTAAATTCCGCTGACAGGGAAAACAACACATTATTTTAAGCACATTCTATGTACTTAAAACTCCAGGATCTAGCTCACCTTCTGTCTGAAGTTATACAATTTTTATTTTTATTTCAAGGCTTGTTACTTCCACAGACTCAAGAATATTTTGCCCAAAAGTTGCCTTTAGTCTTTTACTGTAGATTTTATGTGCTGTGTTATCTACTTTTGACCCCTCTCTGTCATGGAGTGAAACAGAATCTTATTGTGGGTGTAGATTTGCCTTTCCTCCTGCCATAGTTCTTCTAGCACCACTGTCCATGGACTTCCTGAATGCTTATACACTCTCGTGATATTCTGTGATATTCCAAATGACGAATTGACTTACAGCAAGAGAAGAAAAGCAATGAGCTGATGCACATAAGATTCCCCAGTCTGATCATGCACTCTAATTCCCGTATAGAAAATGTACTCGCAATAGAACGGTGGCATGATTTATTGAAAACTCGGTTATGGCACCAGCTGGGAGACCATACGTTATGAGATTTGGGTGTTGTATTGCAAGATGTGTATGTATGAGTGTCCTATATATTGAATGCGGGGATTTCTTCATAGCATACATATGGGCTCAAGAACCAAGTGATGAGAGGAAGGGATGTGCCCATCACTGTTTTTCCTAGTGAATCAATTGGAAAAAATGTGCTTTCTTTCCCTATGTCTCTAGGAGCTGCTGCTTTAGATGTTTTAGCACTCTAGAAACGAAGGCTTCTACATGAAAATGCTTTCCTTGAATTGTAAACTGAGACTGCCACCTGGCTATCTTGGGCTTCTATGGCCTTTGGGTGAACAGGTCCAAGTGGGTTACAGTGTTGGCTTTGATGATTGATACCAACTCTCAAGGAGAAACAAGCTGCTATTATACATTTGGGACAGGGAGGAGTGAGTGGAGCATTCGGGCATTCCCTGTGATGGCCAGAACCCTCCAGACGGAGGCTCAGCCATTTCCCTAAAGAACCCTGATCAGCTGAAGTCATAATAATTGGGACTGAGGCCCAGCAGAAAGAAGTCACAAATATCAACTATTGCCAAGTGACTAGTTGCAAAGAGTCCCTTAACCTTATAGTTTCTACCCATACTTTCTTCCTTGCAGTGATTTGCATATATTACTTATACCAATTTTTAAATTTATACCACTTAATAACTTAATTCTCTTCCCTTTTCCTGTATGCTATTGTGTTACATAGCATGTGTTGGAAATAGTCAACTATCCAGCTGAGTCCAAAGGAGAATATGAAGACAGGATCATGGGAGAACCAGAAATGACTTCATCCAGAGATGCTCAGCTAGATCTGAATGCAGTGGATAATGAGATTTTAAGTTTTCTCCCTTTGGGAAGAGTCCATTTTTAGAAGTGAAGGGTAAATGCATTACACCAACTAGGAGCAATTTCTTAGAGTTTTGTTTGGGAAGTAGGATGTTGAGCAGCTACAGGATAGACTGTGGAGGTCATGTGTACGTTCTGTTTGCTACTCGGCATCCCAACCCCTGCTTCTATGTTTGGTGAGTCCCCTTTTATAAGTCCTGGTAGAAGGCAGATTCCATTTCTACTTAATTTACAAAAGGCTTGATGCTCAGTTGTACAGCATTCTTGGCAGCCGAGAAGCAAGTACCCAACTTAGGTGCGACCGATCACACTTGCTTGGTCTGGATTTGAGTCTGGTGGTGGAGATGCAAAGCAGCTACAACCAGCAAAGAATAAATTTTGCAACAGAGCAGCATCCAATTTTTCAAGGCCACTGTAGCATTCAGTTTTCAGTAGAAGTGCAAGTGCTATCCCTTCTAGACGGGACTGTGCCAAGGGGTGGGGCGGCCACTGTCGACTGCCTTTGTTTTCTGAGCCCAGTTCCCTGGCCCTCATGGTTATTCTGGAAGCTACCTAATATCTTTTCAATAAATTGTCTTTCTGCTCACATCATCCAGAGTCACTTTCTGTTTTTTCCAACTAAGGAGCTTGAGTTATGCACCAAGGACACCCACAGGGAGCACTTCAAACCTCCTTCTCTGAGAGTTGAGCATTCTAAACCCACACACGTGTGGGATGCGGGCTATGTCGCCAAAGGAACCCCAGGACCCAATTCGCTCAAAAGCCTCCAGAAAGGCCTGCTTGGTTGTGTAAAAGCAGCATCTATATACAGCTGTTTATCCTCGGTAGTGGAAGAGGGAGGTTAATCCTGTGGTCGCCCTGACTACATGATTCACAGAGACTGTCTCAAGGTTCTGAGTCATAGGAAACCTCAGGTGGGCTGTGGAGGCCCAGGAAATGTTTGTGGTATTTTCATCCTGATGTTGCAATAGGAATATCATCTATAAATCCTGACTGCTGGGCTCAAAATGCCGAAAAGGCAGTCGCATAAACTTTTTAAAAAACAAATGAGAGAACAAAAAAGGGGCAAGTTAAAAGGAAGTGGGATTTAATATGTGGTTCTTATTTCATTTACAAAGGTAAAAATGACCGGGGAGTGAGTAGGGTTTTTGATACCTTAGAGTGGAATCAACAAGGAGCTTACTATACAAAAAGGAAGAAAAGGCAAGTTCCCGAATTAGCAATAAATGGCTGAATCCTTCTCTGAGCAGCTGGTGAGACCATTAGCTAATCACAAGCCTTGGCTAAAATGGACAATTTCAGTTATCTAGTTGTTTATTGGAAAAAAGTTAAGTAGAGCATGCTTATCTACTTTTTAATATGAAAAATATGTGGGTGTTCAGAATTCTCATGAATAGGGAAGAACTATTGAAAATGTAACTGTGGAAGGCAAATCAGATCATAGAGGTGAAAAATGGGGAGTGTTTATGATCCTAGGAAGACAAATGAAAACAATTTTAGATTGAATTGAACCTGAAGGGTGCAGAGGTTCAAGCACCAAGAGGGATATTCTGTGGCACAGCCAGAGAGAAAAAGCCAGAATTAAAAAAATATATATAAACATATGTTGTGAAGTACTATATAAAGGTAATTGCACTGGAGCAAGACTGTGTTTGGCTGTTGAAGTGCAAGGTAGTTATATGAAAAGTGAAAATAAGGACACATACTACTTTATGCTCATCCATACCACTAGTTTATAATAGTTTATAAAATAGTTTATAGTTTCAAGGATTAAGGTCGTGGTAGCATTGAATGAGCAAAGGCTTGAAATTAGCCAGGCCTGGGTTTGAATGCTAGCCCTGTCACTGTATGTTGGCTAGGGCTGCTGTAACAAGGTACCACAGACTGGGGGGCTTAAACAAGAGAAATTTATTTTTCACAGTTCTGCGGGTTAGAAGTCTGAGATCAAAGTGTCAGCAGGGTTGATTCCTTCTGAGAATCATGGGGGATGGATCTGTTCCAGGCCTCTCTCCTTGCATTGTAGATGGCTGTCTTCCCCCTGTGTCTTCACATCGTCTTCCCTCAGTACCTGTCTGTGTCCAGATTTCCTCTTCTTATAAGGACACCAGTCAGATGGATTAGGGCCCACTCTAATGACCTCATTTTAATTTGATTACTTCTTTAAAGACCTTATATCAAAATACAGTTACATTCTGAGATACTGGGGGTTAGGACTTCAACATATAAATTTTGGAGGAGACACAATTCAGCCTATTATAGTCACTTACCCTGTTTTCTTGGACAAGTCACTTAATTCTTCTGAGACATCTTCCTTATCTTTAAAATAGGGATAAAAGATGGTTGTAAGATGAGAGATAAACCACTCACAACCATGATTGGCGCATAGTAAGAACTAAAAAAAGTCAACAAATATTATTGCTATTGTTGCTGTGATAAAATACAGCATGAGTGTTAAAAGCACAGAAAAGGAAACCCTCAAATATTTTAAAACTGTATTACCTCAGCACTGTCAGTGAGCTCAGAAAAACCTCTGTACTGCACAGAACTTTTCTCTGACCCTCACCATCAGGGATGTCTTTGAACAGATGTCCACTCCTTTTCTCCTTTTTCCTGATCCAGTCAGGCCATCAATATCTCTCACTCAGCCAAGAAAATAGGCATCTGGCTAGGGGAAAAAGTCTGATTTTTTGCCCATATACTGTTTCAGGTGAAAAACAAAACAAAAAGGAAATAAAAAGGGAGAGTTAGAGTATACTAAATTTCTCAGATACCTGCAAACTACTTTTCTAATCACTTTTAAACCAGAGCGTCCTGTTGCAGCTTTCGGAGGGCTGAACAAGTTGCAAATGAAGCCGAGATAAGCCAGCAGAGGGCAGCAAAGTGCCAGGCAGTTGGGCCTGCAGAGGGACTGATATACAGGAGGTGTGGGTGCCATGTTGGCAGGTGAGTTTCCCTCAAGGCCAGTGGTTTTCACATTTTGCTGCATGTTGGAACCACCTAGGGAGCTTTAAAAACTCCTGATGTCCTGGTCAAAGTCCAGACAGAGTAATTAAATCAGAATTTCCAGGACTGGGAGTCAAGCATCAGTATTCTTTAAAGAGCGCCAGTTGTTCTAGTAGGTAGCCATGTTTGGGAGTCACTGCTCTGGGTGGAACTAACAGAGAAAAAGAGATAGAGGTTACACTGCAGGGGATTTGGGGGCATATGTACCAGTCCATTAGAAGCCAAAAGGATCAAGTTTGGGATTTGAGGAAAGTCTGGGACAGAGATGAGTAAAATACAGCCAGGTTCATTCCTCAGATTATAGCCACTGTCCTAGGGAAAAGGACTTTGAAAGTTTCTAAATTGGGAGCAAATTGCAAGGTATTAATTGTGCTTTGAACGTAGCTCTTCGAACACATGGGAATTGTTGGAGTTGCTAATAAATGAGATGGTGTTCAGTAGGGCTATTTGATGAGAAATGGCAAATGCAAAATGAAAACAGACCACATTGGTGAAAGTGTGAAAGAAATAGGGGTGAAAGGCAAAGGCAGGAAGTAGTAAGAAATACCTATCTAGGAACCCTACGTGAGAGGCCAAGGCAATCCTCCCCGCTAATTCGGTCCAGGAACACCTTTGGCATATGAATCACTCTTAGGAAGGAGAAAGGTAATTTGAAGAAGGTTCAGAGAAGTGCTTATGAACTCCGAAGTCTAAAAAATAAACAGAGAGAGATTTTTAAAGAGTTTTTGTGGAAGGAGAATTTATAGATCATAGAATTAAAAGATTATGGAGGGAGGAGAAATTCTGACTCTCCTCAGCACACCTTCAGCTCTTGAGAAGAGTTAGAATATGGACTTGGAGAGATAAACATATATCAGAGGAAAGACGACTGTGACAGTTATATCTGTTTGTTCAAAGTGTGATTGCTACCTGAGTAGGTGGTTTAAGGTGGAAGTGTTAAGAAGCTGTTTGTCAACCATTTGAAGAAAATGAATTTTTTTTTTTGCTGTGACTCAAATAATGGCATTTTCAAGCATATCTTAGAATTTTAATAAATCATCCATTATGAAGTCCAGAGAGCTGACAGAATACAGATATGTTTCTTTGAAGCACTACATTTCGCAAAATGTAGTGTTTGTCAGGTTTGATAGAACACAGATAGCTGGGCCCCTAGAGTTTCTGATTCAGAGGGGCTGGTGAATTTGCTTTTCTAAGAAGTTCCCAAGTGATGGCAAGGCTGCTGGTCTGGGGACTGCACTTTGAGAAGCACTGCTGTACGGGAAACGTTCTTATGCTGTGAAGAGGATAATTCATGATTGTGGAGGCACATGGAGAGTGCTTACCTTGGTTTAGCTCAGTGATTTCAACTTTGTATATTGGAATCACCCAAGGAGCGTTAAAAATAGTGATACCTGGATCCCACCCCCAGAGAGTCTGTTATAATTGACCTGGCAGGTGGCCTGGGCATCAAGATTTTTAAATCTGCAGGTGACTCAGATGTGCAGCCAGGTTGAGAGCCATAAGCTAGCTGGCCAACATCCTGGTTCTAGTTGGTCTTTTTGTATGTCTCTGGATAGCCTTAGAAGTTATGCAGTCAAGATGATGAATAATCTGGTTGACATCTGTCAGATGCTTTTTATGAGTCTGCACAGTTTGAAGCACTTCATATGGATTATCTCATTTAAACTTCACCGTCAGAGATGTATGATCCATTACCCCTAAGGAACAGTGTCTAGGGCCTATGGCTCTGCAACAAATTATAAAAAACATTGAGACTCGGCAAAAATATATTGGCTCCAAAACCCAAAGGAAAACTGAAAAATTGAAATTAATATTAATCATTTTGACAATAAAATGATAAAACTCTTAAATATTTTTAAAATGATTTCTTATATTTAATAAGGACTGTAAGTGCTTTTTAAAATATGCTTACTATTTTGTAAGGTAAGACTCCCAAAGTGCCAAGTGCCTGTAAATGTCTTCAGGTGGCCCTGCTCCCCATAACTTTACATGATAGATATTATTATTAACTCCACTTTATAGAGGAGAAAATTGAGGCACAGAGGGTTTAAGTAATTTGCTGTAAGTCACACAGAGAAGTAAAGGATAGAGGAAGAATTTTGACTCAGAAACCCTGACTTTGTGAGTCAGTGTAATGTAGTGTATCTCCCATACACACGTACAAAGACATAGCCACGCCTTTTGAAAAAAATTCCGCAGGGGAGTTGTAAAGGAATTGCAATTTGAGGCTGTTTTAAACCCTTTCAGAGAATCCATGGGTCACTAGACTATTTGGCCTGAGTTCCACAGGGCAGGGCGGCTGAGCGCAGCTGCCTGGAGGCTCCGTGCAGACTGCGTGGGAACGGCACCCCGAGACTAGACAGTGTGGCAGCCCTGCATCAGGGCCACTCATTCACGCATCTTGATTAACAGCAAAAGCCTTGTTAAATATTGCCTGAAAAGAAGAAAAAGTTAGAAAAGGATTCAGAAGACACCCTTGGTTCACTCTAAAATTATAAGCTCTTGAGCATTATGTAGGATTTGATCCCGTCGATTTAAAAAAATGGGAAACTGCAGCCCAGAGAGCCTAGGTGGTGTGCCTCGCCCCCATCCTCCTGCAGATAACGGCAGACCCAGGACTGGAAGGCCCGCTCTGGGGACACTCCCCGGGACTAGTAGGTATGATGCCTGTTGGGATTTTCCACCAGCCAAATTTCAGTGAAGAGATGTGTCATGTTTCCACTATGGAGGTTTTTGCAAAATGCCCTGAACTCCTGACTTAATGTCGGAGACTGCATATGCCTCACAACAGGTAGAGAGGAGGAAATATTAAGCTGACGGCTTAGCAGACAAATATTTATTTTAAAAATGATCTCCCTTTGGCATGGATGCTGATCATCTCTTTGTTTGGAATTCTTTCTCCTCTCCTGCCATCTGGTGGTGCTTCGGAGACACATTTTTGTTCAACTGTCCCTGATCCCAATAGTCATTTCTACAACTTTTCTTTCGTTTTCAAGGTCGTTACTGCTCAAATCATCAAGTCACACTCTTAGGAAACTAGGACATTTTTATTTGATGTTCAGGACAAAGCAATGCCTTATGATTCTTATTTAGCTTCTAAAATTTGAGCTAATTAGTGACATTGTTAAATAATATGACAGTGAATATATACAAATCTACACTTTAAATACAATGGACAATCAAGGCATGCAATGCTGTTAAACTGGATATTTAAACGTATGAATCACTAATTGGTGTGGTATCAGGTCCTGAAAGAAAACAAATGCTGTTTAAAGAAATTTCCTTTTGAAATGAATACTTGGCTGCAGCTATCGGTGCTGATTTTCTAGTATCGTTTGGTAGTTGCTACTATTTACACATGGGATGAATGAAAATCCAGGTTCATTCACATTGTTAAGGATTATCTATTAAATCCATTTCTGGAATAATCCAAGACTTTTCTGCCCTTCTACTGGCTGCAGAAATAAAATTCCAGATCTCCAATTTCTCTGAAGAAATAAGAAAATCCAGCAAACGTTGGCCCACGCCTGCAGTCACCAACTTCTCTGTAACCTGCTGGATCTATGGGCCTCCACCCGAGGGATCCTGAGAGGGGTCATCTCCCTTTCTCTTTAAACTCCAATCTGGCAAATATGCTTCCCCCTGGAACCCAGGTCAAGTCTACCTAGCAGTGGAGAAAAAATTCATCATAGAAAAATCAAACACAAAATTGTAGATAATGAATAAAAGGCTGAGAGAGACTCCAAATCATCATAGCAAGATCTTCAAGTGAAACCAACAATTAAAAAAATGAACAACAGAAAAATTAAATGCACACTTTGGAAGAGTTAACTGAATATTTTGATTTGCTGAATGTCAACATGTAATTAATTCTTGTTTTCCTCAACACGCTATGGCAACCAGTACACACAAAAAGCCTAAACACGATTCGTTAAGGATACAATAAATACTAAATGCTTGAAAATTAGTTTGAAAATTCTTAGTTGGAAAAATATTTTAAAATATTGATATTGTTAGAAATTTGTTGACATGCTTGAGAATTATTAGTCTGCTAAAATAAAACTGAACATAATTTGTTGATTAAAGAAGACAATAAATACTAAAAGCTTGAAAATTGTTCGTTTGACCTTATATGTACCATTTTTACCTACTCTGAATTTCCAGCTCACTTTCTTAGTCCTGTTTATATAGGTGCAATGAAAAGAATGAAACATCCTGAAGTCTTTCATGAAATTGAATTAATTAATTGATACCAGTGTGCTCATTGTGCTAATGTACAATCTATTTTCATAATGCCTTGTTCCAATGCTTCTAGGTTCTTAGGCAAAAGATGTTTCTTCATGCTGACAGCCAGGCTACTGTTCTCCTTCTCAGGGTAATATAACTTTAGAACTAGGAACTACCAAAAAAAGAAAAAATCTATTTACTCTATGACAAGGGACAGACAGAGAAGGGTCTTGATTTGCCCAAGATCAGAGCTAGGAAAAGAGATGACATGAAGGCCCAGGTTCCTGGCCTCTATGTCTGTTGCACTGCCCTGTACAATTTTAAAAGAATTCCAGGCATAATCAAAAATGTAAATTTCATCATTTACATTAAAATATAGTCAACGCTCTAGAATAGTACTTCTAAAATTGGTTGATTTTCTCATGAAGCCCTTGGGTGGGCACATTGTGCCGTGATTCGTAAACTGGTTCAGTAATATAACAGCATAGGCAGGGTGGGAAGATGGCAGAATACCACTCCCCATGAATTCTCCTCTGTGAGGGCGATTCCAGGGTTGCACACCTTTGACATCTTTGTCAACGAACTGCTAGATCCAGAAATCGCCAGACACTTATCTGAGGAATTCCTAAGGCATTGTAGCCTCTTGGATTGTGTGGAGAAGGCACCAGGCTAGAGGCACATGTTGAGTGCAGCATCCTGGAAACCCAGGACAAGGAGCCCCAGACAGGGAACGTACATGACTCCTGCATCCCCAGAGGCATCAGGGGCTCTGCGGATGAAAGGTGCTATTGTATATGGGTTATTTTTGTATGTTTTTAACTTTTTATTTTAAAGTCGCCTTTTTCATCTTGTGGCCAGAACAATTTCAAGTGAGAATGTTCCAAGGTTCGGGGCTGCGGCTGAGACCAGGGCCAGTGTGAGGCTGTGAGTCATTCTTTCACTAAAGCTTGCTGTGCCCTTGGTTTCCACAAGTATTTTGACACTATGCACAGAAATTATATTTTTAAAAATAAAACATTAAATCACTTCCACTTTCTGATCAGCTTGTTGTTTTTTAGAAGATAACTTTGGCTTTTAGATGTGAATTCAATGTACTTAAAAGTATAAAGTAATCCTTTAGAAAATGCACACAGCTCCATCAAACACATTTGCTCATAAAACCTTCTGGCTTTTAAATAAGCACTGTACTACAGATAGGTATATTCTCGGTGCATGTCACTAAAAACACTCATATAAAATCTCCTCTAGCTATTCAAGTTTAGGCCTATGTACAATATAGCTTTTGTTCAGCAGTTTTATTTTAATCTAAAATGTGCAAAGATTTTCAGCAACTGTTCTTTATGGCCTACATGCCACATAATGTTGACAAACCAGCATTTTATTGACGCATAAAAGCCTTTCTAGTCAAATAAGTAGGCAGAGCTATCTATTTTTCCTCTTAATATGAATATGAATCTTGTGCTTCCTGGTTCAGGTACTTTGACACATTAGAGAGGGGTGGATTGTCTTGTGCTTTCTAGCAAATGCACCCAGTTTGATGCTGCAGCTTGCCCTCTGCAGAGTCCTGCATTTGATGCAGGAATGCATTTATCCTGATCCCATCCCACCCGCTCCCCACCCCCTTTTTTTAATCAGAGTCATCTCTTGGTTATGGACCATTGCGTTTTATTGCCCTAGAAACTCAGAGGACCATTGTGGGAGCCATCTGCCATGTAAGATGTCCAAGCACACTGAGACCACCACACCAGAGAGGACACGGGTGGGCACTCTGGTTGACAGCCCAGCTCAGCCCCAGCCAATAGCCAGCATCAACTGCCAGCCATGTGAGTGCACCATCTTGGGTGTCCAGCTCAGTTGAGCCCTAGGATGACTGCAGCTCCAGCAGCGATCTGGCTACGGTCACATGAGAAATCTCAAGTGAGAATTGCCCAGCTCAGCACTTTTCCCAGAGAGAATTTTGTAGGGCTATTGGGAAGGATACTATTTAAAAAATTGGCAAAGGATCCAAGGAGAGCTGATGTTAGTGGTAGGACTATTTATATCTTATAAACCTATAATAATCTCAAACATAATTCTTATGTTTCTACTTTTCAAGGCAAAGTCAGTGGGACTCTCTTTTCCCTCTGTCTTTTCCCTGTCTCTTTTCCCTTTGCACATAACCTCTACCAAAATGTCTGTTGCTGTTTTGTGACTTTGGCTTTTCTTTGAGGCCTCACTCTCACTGAATTGTCACATGAATGTTTGTGAGAGTGCAGTTTCCCCCTCTGTCTCCAAACAACCTTAGGACTGACAGCACTGTTCCCTCTCTATTTCTCTTTCACTAGCCTCTCACGGCTTGAGTTTGAATCCACCCCAGTTCTCTTTGCTCCTCAATGATCCTTTTTCCCTCCCAATTCTTTGCCAAATTTATTTCTCTTTTCTCCAAATACTACCAATCCTACCCAACCCCCTCTCATTTTAAATTGCATTATAATCAATCATGGACATTCTATTTAGGACAAATTTACAGTATGGTAATTGTGAAGAAAATCTGGAGAAAGAGAAAGAACTTACAAATTATTTAGTCTGGAGAAAGTATTGTTTAGAGAATTTCACATACATGAAATAGAAAAGCAATATGCTGTAGTTACATAATAAGATGGTTGCAGCTAAATAAGAGGTAGAACTTGAGGGATCATTAACCTCCTCCAGCAGGCTAGTTCAGGGTCTCTACAGCTGGCTGGAAGTCTCTTTGTTCTTCAGATGTCTTATTTATACTCATCTTTGAAATTTCAATTTAAAGTCATTCTGTCTAAAGTAGACCTTTTTCCATACTTTTTTAATCTCAGCAATCTGTTTCCCTCAGAGCACTGATTTCCATTTGGTAAGTAGTGTAATTTAAAATTTTCTGTGATTTCATAATTACTGTTTTATAATTACTATTGTTTATTTGGTTACTTAAGGGCTCTCTCTCCCACTAGAATGTAAGGTCTTTGGGGAGAGGGGGAAACTCTGCTGTCCTTGTTTGCTGCTGATTCACATAGCTCTAGGCATTCATAGTAGGTGCTCAATAAAAACTTGTCGACTAAATGCTAGTGTCAAGACCATCATAACACCATCTTCATAGCTGAAGTAATGGTACATGCCATTGCTGCAGAAATTGAGGGTGTATTGTGGGAGCTGGAGCACCAGAATGATTTCACTGGTATTATTTAGATAAACAGGGAAAAGATGACCATAGGTAAGTTTATCAAGAACACAAAGCTTGGCTGTAGTGATTCACTTGTCATATTTCTTCTTTTTCATTTCTAGACACACCAGGAATATTTGAATTTTAATAAGGACAACTCTTATTAATGTCCTCCCCCTGTCCCCTCCAAAAAGCCTTTGTGATCCCAAGGCATTAGTTGATTTCTTTTCTTTTTTTTTTTTTTTTTTTGTTGCTGAGAAAGATTCGCTCTGAGCTAACATCTGTGGCAACCTTCCCCTATTTTTTAGTGTTTGGGCCGCCAGCACAGCGTGGCCGCTAATAGAGCAGTGTAGGTCCATGCCTGGGAACCGAACCCGGGCCACTGAAGCAGAGCACACTGAACTTAACCACTAGGCCACTGGGGCTGGCCCTGGAATTAATAGATTTTGCATGTTGTGTTTAGGATGTCATGACAGGCAGAGAGTGGCAAGGGGTTGGGGTGAGCTATTTTGAGGTGGTGAAATTTTCTGGCATCCCTCAACTTGCACTACATTAGATGCTAACTTCTCTGCTAATTCATCTCATCATCTTGAACAATTGTTTTTGGTTTCAAAAGGAGGGAAGTTGAAAAGTGGTTTAGGTAAGCATATCTGATCCCCTTTTTTGGACATTAGGAAGCACCCTCAGCTTATAGGAAGTGGAATCACTTCCATTTCAGTGCCAATCAAGTGCCATTTCAGTGGATTCTAGCAAAGTAGAAGTATGGAGTGGAGAGAACAGGAGAACAGAATGATCTGGAGATGGTCTGTCTGAGGTTGAATCTCCTTTGTGCCACTTACCAAATCCGTCAGCTCATTCAATCATTTTAAAGCTCGTTTTTTCTACTTGTAAATTAGAGATGATAATTGTGAAGTTTCAAATAAATTACATATGGAAAATGATACCACATAGTAGGAAGTCAACATATGCCAAGTGCCTGATGAATAATCCAGGGAATCCTGACATTCTAAGATTCTGTGATTGTTATGAACCAAATATAAGCATTTACTCTAAATGTTTACATAGAGTTTGTTACTTCCCTTAAATTAGGAATCTACAGATAGCCTGGTACACAAGAATAGATTAAATCTTCTTTTATTTGATTCACTTTTTGCTTCCTTTCAAGGTGTGGTTTATATACAATAAAAGTACACAAATCTTAAGTTTATAGCTTGATTAATTTTTTTCTAATGTATACACCTATGGAACTACCACTCACATCAAAATATAAGACATTTCCTGTACCACACGTGGCTCCCCCATACCCCCTCCCAGTGAATACTCCCCTTCAAAAGTAACCACTAACCTAACCTCTATCTCCATCAAATAATTTTATCAAATTTTAAATTTCATATAAATAGAATAATACTGTATGTCCTATTTTGTGTTTAGCTCAACATGCCCATGAAATTTATCTATATTTTTATGTCAGTAATAACATTATTTTAAAGGGCAGTCCTGAACTTGACAAGGAAGGAGTTATTTTCAGAAATTAAAGTATCTCCTCATCCCCCCCTCAAAACTAACCATTTTTTCCCTAAATATGCTCTACATGAATTCTCCATTCTTCACGTCCTTTCTGAATAATCTTATTCTGTTTGTTATATCCTGATCCATCCCTCTTCATTTCTGCCATTTGGACGGCCTGCTCATCCTATCTAATTACATAATTGAATTCTGACTCCATTTTATAGTGTTATCAGATAAATAGTGATGCTTTAGATTTTAGCAGTCAAGCATAAAACAGCCCAGTGAACTGAAATTTTCACAAGTCCAGAGGCAAGGGTGCAAGTGATTCATTTATTTCTGCATTACTGGTTTCATCATTCAGTTTGATATCTTTAGGGGAACAGTGTTGAATCAGGGTCAGGTTTTGAAGTATTTTTACTTTAATCACTACAGACAAGAAGGAGGAAGTGAGAAAGACTAAAATACAGGAGACAAAAGTTTAACTGCTCCTTAATATGGCAAACATGACTCTTTTATTATATTAAGGACCTGGCACAAATTGACTCGACTTCATTCTGTGGGTATTGGGTTATCAGGGCCTGATGTTATTAAACGTTCTAAGCACATGTCTGATAGTGCTTCTTCTAGTCCCATGCTAAGCAAGAATTTTCTGATTATAGATTGGCAGCTCACCTTTTGAGTTTTACCTTGACAGATATATAGCTCATTGCAAATTAATTAATTGGTATGAAGATTGTATACATCAGCCTTTGTGGGCCTCGTCAAGTTGAGTTGGTATCCTTGGTCAGAACAACTTTGTTGCACTGGAGTTTCCAAGTCTGCTAGGCTGAGGGTCTGTCACCAAGATAAGGGTGTGCGGTTAACTTTTCCCGGGTAATACTCTACTAAGGATGCTGTGCTACACAGCATCAGAACTAAAGGATTTACTCACCCAGCCATTGGGGAGCTTTCAGCTGTCACCTCTCTTTGGAATTGTCTCTGCTGAAGAGCGTCACCTTGCCCAAAGTCATGTCCCAAAGTCAAGCCATGGTCTGTGGACTTAGGCAGCCCACATTCTATGACTTGTCAATGTAGGAGATAAAGGCCCCATTCTCTTGTCCTAACTGGGGACAATTCTGAAGGGCCATCCAGTTCCAGAGCTCCCCGTGGGATCAGCTGTGGCCTTTACTGAGACTGCATCACATCCCAACTTTGCCTTCTACACAATCCTGCTTCTCCTTTCCACAGCTGTACTCCCAACTGTACTCCCTAATAAATGTCTTTGCATACCATAGCAGAATCTATTTCCTGAGAATTTTAGCCTTCAATATATCCCCTCTACAATGGACTGCATTGTGTCTCCCAAAAACTCATATGTTGAAACATTAACCCCCAATGTGACTGTTTTTGGAGCTAGGACTTTTAGCAAGTATTAAGGTTAAATGAGGTCATAAGGGTGAAGTTCTAATCCTATAGGATTGGTGACCTTATCAGAAGAAGAAAAAAGAGATTTTTCTCTCTCTCCCCAAGAGCACACACCCAGGAAAGGCGATGTGAGCACACAACGAGAAGACAGCTGTCTGAAAGCCAGGAAAAGAGTTCTCACCAGAACCCAACCATGCTAGTAACCTGATCTCTGACTTCCAGCCTCCAGAAGTATGAGAAAATCAACTTCTGTTGCTTAAACCACCCAGTCTATGGTATTTTGTTATGGCAGCCCAAGCTGACTAATACACTCTTCTGTCTGATTTCATGTCTTCAAACTTTGAGAGCAATTAACAATCCATGCACAGTACTTCATGTCCTCAGAGCTCTTTTACTTTTTAATAAGCAAATTGCTTATTTAAGTTTAATATACACACAGAAAAGTGTACAAATCATAAAGGTGCACCTCCATGAATTTTTACAAGAGGAGCACAACCATGAAACCAGCACACAGACCGAGAAATACAACCTTCTTTCACTCCTGATATTGGTAATTTGTGTTCTCTTTATTTCTAGGTAAGAGTTTATTAATTTTTGATCTTTCTGAAGAACGAACTTTTGACTTTGTCAATTTCCCCTATTATTTGTCAGTTTTCTATTTCATTAATTCTACTAGTAATTCTAATAGTACTTCTACAATGTTCTTTAGCATTTTCTTCCTTCTACCTACTTTAGAATTACTTTGCTCTTCTTTTTTCTAGCTTCTTAAGGTAGAACTTCACATTATTGATTTGAGATCTGTATTCATTTCTAATATAAACATCTACAGCTCTAAAGTTCATTCTAAGCACTGAAATGCATTTCTCGTATTTGATATGTTGTATTTTAATTATATTCAAATGGAAATATTTCCAATTTCCCTCATAATTTTTTTCTTTGATCCATGGATTACTCAGAAACATGTAGTTTAATTTTAAAATATTTGGGGCTTTTCTAGATATCTTGTTGTTACTCATTTCTAGTTTAATGTTATTATTGTGAGAGAACATAATCATTATGATTTTAGTCCTTTGAAATTTATTGAGTTGTTTTGGTCATCTAGAAGATGGTCTATCTTGGTAAATATACCATGTATATTTGTAAATAATGTATGGCTTCTAAAATTTTTGGATGTAGTGTTCTATCAATACCAATTAGGACAAAGTGGTTAGTAATGTTGTTCAGATTGTCTACGTTTTTTCTGATATTTTTGTCTAGTTCTATTAATTTCTGAGAGAGGGTGTTATAATCTCCAATTGTCTATTTCTCACTTTAATTCTGTCAATTTTTCTTCACGGATTTTGAAACTATGCTATTGGGGACGTACATATTTACAATTGTTATGTCTTTCTAATGAATTGACCCTTTAATCATTATTTCTCTTCTTTGTCATGAGGTTTCATTTATCTGATGTTAACATGGTCATTTCAACCTTCTTAAGCTTACTGTTTTCATGGTATATATTTTTCTATCTATTTACTCTCTACCTGTCTTATAGAGGACACGTAGTTGTGTCAGGCTTTTGAAATGTATTTGAAATTTTCTTCCTTTAAATTGGAGTGTTTATTTCATTAATGTTTAAAGCTAATTATTGACATGGCTAAATTTAAGTCCACTATTTTATAATTTAATTTTCATTTATTGCCTCTGTTTTTTATTCCTATTTCTCCTTTTGTGCTTTCATTTGGATTAATTGAACATTTTTATAATTCTCTTTTAATTTAGTCATTGATTTTTTAACTATAACTCTCTGAATTTTATTTTATTGGTTGTTCTAGGGACAGAATAAATATTTTTAACTTGTCACAGTCAACTTAGGGTTGATATTGCACCAGTTTATATAAAATGCTAAAAAACTTGTAATGATTTATGTCCATTTACCCCTTCCCTCATCATTTATGGTGTAGTTTTCATATGTATCACATCAAATTATGTTAAAAGCCTACTATATAGATAATTTTCACTTTAAACTGCCATATGTATTTAAAGTTATTGAGGAGGAATTGGTTTTATAATTACACATTTGCTATTTCCAGTACTCTTCATTCTTTTCTGAAGATTTACATTTCTATTTGGTGTCATTGGCATTCAGCCTGAGGAACTTGCTTTAGTATTTATTATAGCATAGGTCTGCTGGTGATAAAACCTCTTAGTTTTCTTTCATCTGGAAATATCTTTATTTTACATTCATTCTTGAAGGATATTTTTGCTGGATATAGGATTCTGGATTGACAGTCTATATTTTCTTTTAGCTCCTGAAGATTGTATTTCACTTTCTTCTGACTTCAATTATTTCTGATGAAAAGGCAGCAATTTTGAATTGTTCCTTGTATGTAATGCCACTTTTCTCTTTATCTTGTTAAAAGAAACAAATAAAATCTTGTTTTAAGATTTTATCTTTATCTTTAGAATTTAATGGTTTGACCAAGTTATATTTTGGCACGGTTTTCTTTTTATTTCTCTTGTTTGACCTTGGTAAACTTTTCGAATCCACATATTTATGTGTTTCACCAAATTTGAAAACATTTTGGCCATTATTTCTTCAATTATATTTTTTTCTACTCCATTCTCTCTCTCCTCTCCTCTGGGCTCCAACTACAAGAAACTACATATTTGGTTCATAGTCCTGAAATTTAATTTAAAAAATTTGTTCCTTTATTATAATATTATTTAAGATGTTGACACTTGAATCATTATGCAATTCAGTTTCTTAATTTTCTTACCACAAGTTAATGTTCTCCAGCATTGTAAATTGAGTGACTATAATATCTATTTTTATGCATAGTTTTAATTCTTTTAAGGGATTTCTTGTCTTCTTCACAAACAATCACCTTACCTTTGGACATTTTCCGTGTGATTATAAGATTTGAGTTCTTTTGGGAATCTTCATGTGTAGGCAGATATGTTATCAGAAGTCATTACTGGGAGATTAAACAGGTGTGATCTGAAACCAATAGCAGATTTAGACAATACTTTTGTTGTTTAAGTCATTCAGATAACCAAGTGAAAGCTCCTTAGACCAGAGGAAATTCTACTATCTCTTCGTTTAAGGAGTTAGAGTATTTGATATTTCATCTCCTCTTCATAAGATAATGTTATCTTATTTCAATGCAATATTTACATTTCTGATCAAGGATAAACAAATCAACAGCATGTGTGGACTGCAGTACCATGAGGTTTATGGTGGTATTGTTGTATAAAGTGACCACAGAGAGATTCATAGAATTTTGGAACTGTAAGGCATTCGTCTATCATCCTAGTGCTTCAGTATTAAACCATGCAGAAAATTATGGACCTAACTCAGTTTATTGAATTTTTTTAAAGGAAATTTTATTCATCAGTATTTTTTAGGATGTTTCTCTCAGGATTTTACAGTTTTTCCTCAGCTGGTTTTTTTTTTTTTTTTTTTTTACATAAAAACGAAATCTATTTTTCCCCAAAGATGACAAATACCAACTTTCGATGATATCGGAAAGATGTATATGTTTGCAATTTAACATAGGCTTTATTTTTAAACAGATAGTACCCTGGGAAAAAATTAATATTGTTACAAATCAGCAAGAAATAAAAGTTCCATATTTCAGAATACCAATAGTTTGAAACTTCAGAATAATCAATGCCACAAAGTATGCACTATAATTTGGGAATGTGCCTTCTCTTGCACTGTTAAGCAGAGTGCCACTTCTTTTTTTGATGATAGCCCCTCCTAAGACCAAAGCAGAGGCTGACCACATAGAGAAGGCAAGGAAGAGGAATATGGCTAAGTGTTACATTCCTACGGCATCAGAGCTACAGCTCCATCAGGCAATGGAGGAATTAGGTGAGGAAGGAAAAGAGAAAATACTTGGGATTGCATCTCTAACCTATTTCTTGTTCCTTTTTAGTATTTGGGGGAGAGATGAGGTTCATATGGCCAGATAAGAAATGGGCAAGAACATACTATTTTAATATATCGGAACTTTGGGGCAATTTTCTCATCAAGTAATTTATATTTCGTGTATCTTAATTATTACATGCTATTGATTACTTTTAGTATATACGCATATTAGAATGGTAAGTTTACTTTAAATTATTGGATATAACCTTACCTACATTTACATAAAATCTATCGAAGCATGCTTTGACTCATTTTTCAACCATGATTTTAAATCTTCTATTTCTTTCAGCCCTTACTATGTGAGTATTTGAGAGTTAATTGTGCTGCTTTTGCTCTGTTCTCCCTCAAGCCCAGAGAACGGCTAACTAACCATCACCTTCTGACAAAGAAACAGTTCAGTATTGTCCCTGCCTCAAAGGGTTTGCAATCCAGTTGGATAGATAGATGTAAAGTAAGAAATTAATTACATCACATACAATCATTACACTGTGGGAGGATTGTTTTATTCGACTTGATCCTAAGGAACTCCAAGGCAAGAATAGGCTCTGGTACCTTCAGGATCCCACATGGTCTAGAGCAAGATTTCTTAACCTCAACACTATTAACCTTTTGGGCCAGATGATTCTTTGTTGTGGGGGAGATGTCCTCTGAAGGATGTTTGGCAGCATCCCTGGCCTCTACCCAGTAGATGCCAATAGAACCCACTCCCAGTTGTGACAACCAAAAATGTTTCCAGATGTCCTCCGGGGGCAAAATTGCTCCCAGTTGAGAACCACCATTCTAAGGGTCCAGCAAATAGCAGACGGAAAACCCTTTGAGTTTTAACCATATGTTAAGATCAAGTAAGTATTTTAATTTTCAAAAGAAAACATTCTTTTCAGTAAAAGGACATATCACAGTTTTGAAATTTCTGAAGTCAAGTAATAACCCTTTCAAGAAACCATTTTTTAGGCTCTTGGTGAAACAAATAATATACCATTAAAAGTGAACAGAGTAAAAGGATCTTTCACCTGCCTGTACCCACAAGTATCTGTTTCAGTTTGGCTAACACTTTTGCTCTTCCTCCAAAAGTTTTGGATCATTCACTCAGAAGGTTTAGCCCTTTAATACAATCCAATCCTGTCCTATTCAGGCCAAGATCTATTGCCAGATGAATGTTGCCAGATTGGTAACACTCCAAAAGCCCTTTCTAGTTCTAATGAAATTATACAGTCTTTTAAGAGAATAACAAGTTGCATGTGGCTGTCACAAGAGGAGAATTTTGTAATACAGAACAGAAAACATAGAAGAGACATTTACAACTTACAAAAGTCATCAGCAAAGGGGAGTACAAATATTGGGTAGGGGAGAATGGAGCTATATATCACCAGTATTTCTTAGTATTTGAAGAGGCTTGAATTCCCTCATAATTATCTAACTGCATTAATATCATTTAAATAAAATTGCTCATACATAATCGGGGCCAGAAGTGGGTGGTTGGAAGCTCCAACTTTTGATTTTTGGCTGTTTTTTTCCTGTTTCATAGAATTTTCAGTGATATCCCACAGTCTTAAGCAATCTTCTAAGACCGATGAGTCAAATGATCTTTTCAGATCCCTATTTAGCCTATTATTTGCATCAAAGAGGCAATGCCTGATAAGTGGCATAAGGTATTACCCGCCACTAAGGTATTTGTATTAAGCCAAAGCTAAAGTAAAATGTTCTGTACCCAATTGTGAAGTGTTGGGGGCGGGGTGGTTCTCACACCAGCAAGCACTTCTTGACACCAGCTGGATGTCCCACAATTCAATTCAATTCTGACACTATCTACCCAGAGATAGCGTCAGATCCCACAGGTGAAAGAGTCAGTCCCACAAGACCACCTCCCCTCTCCCCATTTCAGATGACAATCAAAAGCCCAGGTTGTCACCTGTGCATCTGATCAACTGGCTAAAGATTAGAGATTCCAACAACCCCCTTTTTGGGTTCAACTAATTTGCTAGAGGGGCTCGCAGAACTCAGAGAAACATTTTACTTACTAGATTACCAGTTTATTATAAAAGGAACAGCCAAATGCAAGTGATGCATACAGCGAGGTATGGGGAAAGGGCACAGAGCTTCCATGCCCTCTCCGTGGGCACCATTCTCCCCAAATCTTCATGTGTTCATCAACCTGGAAGTTCTCTGAACCTCCTCCTTTTGGGTTTTTATGGAGGCTTCATTACATAGGCATGACTGATTAAACCATTGGCCATTGGAGATTAATTCAACCTCCACCCTCTCCCCTCTCTGGAGGTTGAAGAGTGGAACTGAAAATTCCAACTCTCTGATCACATGATTGATTCTCCTGCCAACCAGCCCCCATCCTTGGGTGTGGTCCAGGAGCCACCTCATTAACATAACAAAAGACAGTGTTGTTATTCTCAGAAATGGATGAAGACCAAATATGTATTTCTTATTATAAATCACAATATCACACAAAGGATGAAGAAGGAATTGCAGATAGGAGGGTCTTCCTGAAAATTAGACCATCTTAGGTACAAGGGAGTATCATAAAGATTCACAAGCATTAGCATGAAAGAAGATGTCTAGAAGAACATAGAGAAGGTTTAAAATTTGTGCAGAATGGAGGAAGGCAGACAGATAACATCTAATGAGCATTCACATACATCTGAGGCCAGTTCCACATGTAACCATGTTTGTATTAAGCCAAGCCTTAAAGCAGCCACTGCAATTATATGTGCCTGAACATCAAAGAAAGGGAAAGCTAAACATAAAAGGAATTATTGAGAGATCTGGGAGATTGGATCTACACAGGCAAAGTCTCTAGCAAAGAAGGTCAAAATATAGAGTGTTACTAACATTTTCAGACATTTCAGGAAACAGTGGTGTCTTGGTTACCAATAACTCAGACACCCCTTTTGTTGCCTTTCAGTCAAAATGCATGCGCAGTAGGTGCACATACGAATAATGGCTAATCTGTATTGAGTCCTTGCTACTGCCAGAAAGTTATTTAATCTTTGCAACAATACCCTCAGGCAGGTGCTTTTCTTATCTTCATTTTACAGAGGAGGAAAGTGAGGCTTAGAGAGGTAAAGTTACTTGCCAAAGGTCGCACAGCAAGGACTTGCACCTAAGCCTAAGCCTGACAGATTTCAGTGCTTAAGTATTTATCTACTCTACACCATGGTGCTTTGGCGGAAATGAGTTAGATGCTTCCAGCACCAAGTGAGGGGCCAAACCAGCCGGGACCTCCTGTGTGGACCCACTTTTCCCTTTCCTCGTGCACACCCAAGCTCCCAAATAGATTTCTCATGAGATTTGCCTTCAAGGTTTGGAAACCATTGAACTTGATGGCTGCTAAATTTATGCCAGCTGTCTTGTCAAAGCCAGAGTGTGCAAGAAGTTGCACTGGGAGGAGTGGGTATAAGGCAGAGAGGACTTGTAACTAACTGTGAATGGTAGAGATTCCTTAGCAATTCTTAGTCAAATATGAGCAGAACCAGCCCATGCTACAAGGATCTTGAGCCATAGTGGAAACAGCCCTAGGCTGCTAGTCAGGGACGGTGGAGAATTCCAGACCTGGATCCTTTATTCTCCATGTTGTAGCCTCTAAAACCAACTCATTTTCCTTCTCTATGCCCCCTCATAGCATATGAGATGACTGGATATGCATATAATCTCTAAAAACCTCCAAGAAATCCCTGATTCTGTGAAATCTCAAGTAGGATGAAAAGTTACTGAGAGGGCAGCTATGTTATAGTAAGTAAATATTCATGGTTCACTGTCAATGAGTGTCTGTAACATGCTGCTTTTGCAAGTAGGGCAACATACCAGATTCCCTTCTTCATCTCCATCCCATTACATCTTGCATACGGAACTGTATGGATCCAGAGATTGAGTTCTCTTGCTGTGTTCTGACAATTTGCATGGATTAATTTGCTTTTCCATCTTATTTTTTTGCCATGTGGGTGGCAGTGTGTGTAGTGGTTAGAACCCGGCATTTGTAGCCATGATGAACCAAGTTCTAGTTCCTGATTCCACCACTTACTAATTGTGTGACCTTGGGAGAGTTCACATAGTAAGAGACAACCCTTATGTGCCAATTGCTAAAGCTTTAAATCAGAAAGTTAATAACTGCTACCTGAAGATGTTAATTAAATATGATATTGCACATCGTATTCATTAGGACTTTTCAGTTGAAAATGGCAGAAGCTGAACTCACATTGGCTTAACTAAAAAAGAAATTGTATTGCCTCTTGTAAATTAAAAGTCTAAGACCAGTTTCATGTCAAGCATAGATAGATCCAGGTGTTCAAATGGGGTTCATCAGAATCTTTCTCCTCCCAGTTTCAGGTCTGCTTCTTCACTCTTAATTCCCAGGCGAGCTCTTCTCATGAGGAGGCACAGGTGGCCAACAGCGGCTCCAGGCTTAGTCAACTCAGTGGAAAGAGGGAGCTCCTTTGCCAGGAGTCTTGGCTAAAATCTCAGGTGGGCTTCTTGATGTCTCACCTTGGGTCTCATTTCCATTCTGAATTGCTCACTGTGGTTAGAAGGATGGGGCTTGACAATTGGCTGGGCATGCCAGGAGACTCTTAGAAAATTTGGCTTGTAGGCACTCCAAAGAGGATCTTTGGACTCATGCTGTGTAGAAGTTTTTCTTGGGCATAAATTTAAAGGACTTTTGTTCAAAAACCCCTTTAAGCTATTTCAGAGTTCTGATTGCTCATTTCACTACCTTATGAAAGAACCATTTCTTGATTAGAGCTGGGCAGAAAATTTACTCTGAATCATGGTCAAAGATGCTTAAAATACCAGGCTTTGTTCATATGTCACTCCTAGGAGCCTAGAGTAGGGTCTGCCCTATTCAAAGCACACCAATCAACGGTACAAGAGAAATGATTTCACCAAAGGAATACCAGTGTGAATTTTCCAGGAGATCAGGGAAATGGATGCTGGGTAGGCAAAAACAAGCTGTACCTGATGCTTAGCATACCACCTGATACACAGAGCATGATAAATTTTATATCTACACAATGCTCCATAAATATTTTTGAATACCTACAGCAGATAAGGCACTGTCCTAGGTAGGTACCGGAGCTAAAATAACAGAGAATCCTCAAGAAGCTTAGGGTTTAGTGGAGGGAGGAGGGAACACAGAAAGTAGACAGGTGATTTTATTTCTATAACAAGATCTGTAATATAGGGGCAGAAGTTGCTATGGGAACTACAGCAGGGCAGCAACACCAATCTTGAGGCAGGAAGTAACTTCCTAGAGGAGACAACATCTACAGTGAGACCTCAGAGGAATGGTAGGGTTAGATAAAAGGCAGTACTCCTCTAAGTCTGTGTCCACAGGCTGCCTGAGCTTGAAGTTTATCAGTTTATCATCTTGTGAAAGATCAGCAAGGATTAGACATCTTCAGCTCAGCGTGAGGGCTGTTGGATTCCAAAGAGAAAGAGAGCAACTGGCCGAAGCATTCTGTCAAAATTTCAGAATCCTACTCCCAGCAAAATAGGGAAATGTCCTTGGTATGAGTATTCGTCTTGGGAACACCAAGCAAAGGACATTTTTAAGAAGACTACCATTATAACTTCACTTAATTTTCTTATTACTTAAATGAAATAAAGATTTAAATAAATAAACAAAGTAAGATATATTTCCAAAGAAGAGGTAAGAAAACATGAGACATCCTTCACAATGGGTTTAACCAAGGCTCTTGCCCATACGGATGGGACCCAATGTGAGTGCTTATGAACCCAGGAGCTGGCTCAAGTAGCAGGTATTGGGGGCAGGGAAAATTCAGGCAGAGGTCAGGTGGGAGCTTGAAGACCATGGACAACTCCCGAGCCTAAGCCAGGGCAGGTGGGAAGTCAGGGAGGGAGGGGTGAATGGCAGGGTTCATCCACACTTCTGTGGACCTTAGCAAATGGAAGCATTAGATTGGCCAAGAGATCTCGAGCCATTGTGCTACAGCATCACATGCTTCAGAAAAATTCATGTTTCCAAAATTCTATTGCAAGTTATAGAATCTGACTCAAAGTGACTTACAGTAACTTAAACAAGAAAATTGGATTTGTTAGAAGGATGCTGGATAGTTTCAGATTGAGGAACATATTAGAAAACCAGACTTCATTGAAAGAAAGGATCCAAGGTGGTTCTGGAAGTCAGTAGTTCTCAAAGTGTTGTCCCTAAACCAGCAATATCAATATCACTTTGGGACTTGTTAGAATTGTAAATTCTCATCATCATATCAAACCTACTGAATCAGAAACTCTAAGGAGGGGGTCCAGTGATCTTTGTTATAACAAGCCATGCAGGCGATTCTGATGTAAACTCAAGTTGGAGAAGCACTGCCTGGAATCTTAGAACCAGAACATCCTCAGCTACCACTCTAGGGCTGTCCTTGGATGAGTTATCTCTAACCGATTTCTGTCTCTGGGTGTCTCCATCCAAGAAGCAAATTCTAGAAAGTAGAATGTGATTGGCCACCTTTGATCACGGGCCCACTCCTGTGTCTGGTGGTGCAACTTGGTAATATGCTTAAAAGCCCCCTCCCCCAACCACCACAACCATATGAATTGAGAAAAGGAAATTCCCTGAGGAAAAAGTAGGAAGAGGTGTTTTAAACAAGGAAAGAAATTCTAACTAATCAGCAGATATATCATATGGAGAATTTTGAGGAGTGGCATGTGGGGTGGAACTAGTCTCTTGCCAAAGAGATTCTTCGGTCAGGTAACAAGATGAATTATAAAATGAAGAACTCTACAAAGAACAGGGATTTAGTGTTTCTTTTTTCTCTCACTATAAATGTTCCATATACTTAAAATACCTAATTCAATATTTTTGACAATATTATGAGTCAAATTTTCCAAGCATTTTTTTCCAAGTTGAAAAAGAAAATGGCAGAAAGAGCCACTGCCCTTAGACTGAGCTTCTGAAATGTATTTCTCACCATCAAGGATATTTTTGTACTTAGAAGTGAATATCCTAGAACCCTAGGGTGTTAGAGATGGAAAGAAACTAGAAATCACCTAGTCCAGCTATTCTATTTTAGAGATGAGAATGTTGATGCCAAGGGAGTTTGATAGACTTGCTCAAAATCACATGGCTGATTCTGATCTTTATGGGATAGTACGTGTATTTGGTTGGAAGTGAATCTATTTTCCTATCTCTAGCCAACCAAGAGAAAGCTAATCATTGCCTGGCAATGTCTCTTAAAAGACCTTGCTTTGGGCAATCTTGTGGGCAATGCTGTGCTCTTTTTTCTGCCTTCAGTCTCATTCATTGATCCAGTCAGCCAGCCAGCCAGCCAGCGAGCCAAACAGCCAGCATTCACCCATCTATCTGTTTAGTATTAAATAATGCTTCCTCAAAAGAGCTAATCATACAAAGATGAACAAGACATAGACTTGTTCTTTTGCTTGGATCCAGGCCTAGAACCCAAGCTTTCTGACTCCTAGTTTAGAGATTCCATTTCCTACATATTAAAGCAACTAATAGACTACTGACTGTGGAGATGTTATGGAGACAGGGCCAAAAGTCTGACTTTGCCTTGACCTGCCATTCTGCCTCTTGCAGTTTCTGCTTCCGTTTTCATTGTACCTTGTGCAGTGAGTTAAAGTTGTCTATATTTTGAGTTCGTGGAAGGAAAATTTTTCTGAGGATAGAGCCAAAAAAATAATCAAATAAAACTACTTAGAAAAATTCTACAGTCTTGCCCTAGAAAGAAAGACCTGATGGTATTTGGGGAAGGGATGGAAGAGATCTACTTTAGAAATGCAGCTTAATGTTTTCTGCAATAGCTAATGCTCCGTCTTGCATTACGTCTGGAAATTCAACCTGAATGCCTCTATAGATTTTGAGAGATGGGAAGCCATTACAAGGTTAGGAGTTCTGTGTGGAAGCAATGACGTTGAGTTTGATCATAGAAAAAGCATCAACTCAGCTGTGATCTCTAGAATCTTAGATCTTTGGCTCTTCCACTTCTGCTCTTAAGTTCTTCATTCTGATCTTCTTCACCAAATATATAATCTATGGAAGTGGATCCTACACTATGGAGGAAAACAGGACAACCACACTGGCCTTTTGTCCGTTCTTTGAAAACATTAAAGTCATAGTTCCCACCTCAGGGACTTTGCATGTGCTGTTGTCTCTGCCTGGTAGTCTCTTAAGTCTTCACGTGGCCATCTCATTCTTAACTCAAAGGTTCCCTACTCAAAGAGGCTTCTCTGACTACTATCCTTAAAGTGACCATAAACTCACTGAGGTAGATTGATTCCAAAATAGAAGCAATTTTGCATCCCTCTCTGTATCCACACCACCAAAGTTTTCAGCTCCTCCCATCAAGAGGTGGAATCCTGTAGATTTAATCTGGCTGTTAGAATGAAACTGAAGTGACATGAGAGCAAGCATGTCCTGTTGGAGGATGACAGCCCATGTGCAAGAGAGCCAAGTTGTCTCCGCATAGATCAGCTGATCCCTATGCATGTAAGAGAATCAAGCCAAGGTCATCAGAGCCATTGAGCCAACATGCAGCTGACCACTGATAAATGAGTGAGACTGGCTGAATTCAGAAGAACTATCTAGCTGGTCTGTATTAATAATAAATGCTTATTGTTTTAAGTCACTGAATTTTGGGATAATTTGTTACACAGTAATAGCTACCTGATATATTCACCACTTTTTAGTTCTTATGACTATCTGAAATTATCTTGTATATTTATTCATTTGTTAGACTCTACCACTACAAAGTAAGTTCTCTGTTGGCCCCAGTAACCCAATACCTAAACCGATACATGATAGTTGCTCAATAAATATTTGTTAACTAGGTAAATAAAAGGGAAGTAACATTCAAACACCACTCTATGTAAGGTAATTTCTCTCTTTCGGTCTTATTTTAATCTTTGCAAGATCCCGCTGAAGAAGGTATTATTGTTATTATTTATTTTTTTTTTCTGAGGAAGATTTGCCCTGAGCTAACCTTCATCACCAATGCTCCTCTTTTTGCTTCAGTAAAATTTGCCCTGAGCTAACATCTGTGGCAAATCTTCTTGTATTTTGTATGTGGGCCACCACTACAGCATAGCGACCAACCAGCGGTGTAGATCCACACCTGGGAACTGAACCCGGGCTGCTGAAGCAGAGAGTGCCAAACTTACCCACTAGACCACCAGGCCTGGCCCTGAAGAAGGTATTATTATTCCTAGTTTTCAAATGAAAAGCAAAAAAGTTGAGTCTAATGGTTATAAAATATCAGAGTTTACGATATGTACATGTAACATCTATGGACTGATCAAACTATTTATTGGCATAGGAAAACATACATTGTTTAGGGACACTATATAGTATTTTCTGTTGCTATTAGTTTTAGTGATATATAAATAAACATCCTGTTCCTAAAGATACTTAAAAACTAAATAATGCAAACTAAAAAGAAATCATAAATGCAAATTATTTATATGAGCCAACAATTTACATTTACTGACTCAGTTAATAAGTATAAATTGTGACACATCCTTAACTGTGTCCATTGACAAGCAGTGCAACCCACGGGTGGGCCTCAGAGCTGCTGTATTTTTCTGCGGGACCTCACACTGTCAGAAGACACTGTCACAGGGTGAGGCTATCAGAGTCCTTGTGTCCTGGTCAAGCCTGGAACCTTAGACCCTCTCTGTTTCCAGCTTAATGGAGCTTATTTCCTCTCAGAGATGGAAACCAGAAGGATCAAGGTCTGCAACTGGGTCAAACCCGAGGAGTAAGAATGGTGAGAAAAGGGAATAGTCTTAGTCACACACAAGGACAAATTTGCTCTAGCCCCATGGGGGTTGGGATTGTGTGGGGGTATTTTGGGGACAGAAATGTAGCATGTTATAAAGAGCCTTTTTTTACGTTGGTGTATAATTTCCACACTAAAGGGAAAGCCCATGAAATGTAGTTGCTAACAACAAGAACAGCAAGCTAGGAACCGAGCTACTGTTGGCCAGGCAGAGTACTGGGTGCTCAATTTGGGGGTTCTCATTAATCTTCATGAGCATCCTGTCAGGTATAATAATACCTTTAACACTGCAGGAAATTGAGCCTCGGAAAGGTTATTTGGCTCAAAGTTACACAACCTTGCCAACGTCAACCTGATAATCCCTTCCTCTCTATCTCAAGGGGGTACTGCAGAATTTGCAACACTGTTTTATACAGCTCTCTCTAAATATTCAAATTCTTTTGACATCATTCTTCATTTCATGGATAGTTTTTGAAAGACACGCCCATCTGCAACAATAGAGGCATTTTCACTTTTACGATGGCTACTTAGCCTATGAATAATAGAATCTATACTAATTTTGAGTAGAATGTGTGTCTAGCCATATATAATATGAAATAGCATGCTAACAGAATAAATATTCATCAGAAAATACCAGCTTCAGAGGTGTTGGCTACTAGAAAAGTTTCCCTTTTGAGCAAAAATAATGTCCTCATTGGCTCTCATGTGATTCCTCCATTCAAATAAACCTGATTTTGCTATATAGTTTTCGTTTTAAAGTCACTTTACTGTATTTAAAAACATAGCCATTCATTTCTCAGTTTGCATAAGAAGAAATAGAAAGAAGAGACAAATATTAAATCAGTGAAACATTTTTTTTTTGGCCATATGGTTATTTTATTTTATTTTTTTAATTTTTTGTTTATTGCAGTAACATTGGTTTATAACATTGTAAAAATTTCAGGTGTACATCATTGTACTTCTATTTCTGCATAGATTACATCATGTTCACCACCAAAATACTAATTACAACCCATCACCACACACATGTACCGAATTATCCCTTTCACCCTCCTTCCTCCCCCCTTCCCCTCTGGTAACCACCAATCCAATCTCTGTCCCTATGTGTTTGTTTATTGTTGTTATTATCTACTACTTAATGAAGGAAATCATATGGTATTTGACCTTCTCCCTCTGACTTATTTCACTTTGCATTATACCCTCAATGTCCATCCATGTTGTCACAAATGGCTGGATTTCATTGTTTCTTATGGCTGAGTAGTATTCCATTGTGTATATATACCACATCTTCTTTATCCATTTGTCCCTTGATGGGCACTTAGGTTGCTTCCAAGTCTTGGCTATTGTGAATAACGCTGCAATGAACACAGGGGTGCATGTACCTTTGCAAATTGGTGTTTTCAAGTTCTTTGGATAAATACCCAACAGTGGAATAGCTGGATCATATGGTAGTTCTATCCTTGCTTTTTTGAGGAATCTCCATACTGTTTCCCATAGTGGCTGCACCAGTTTGCACTCCCACCAGCAGTGTATGAGAGTTCCCTTCTCTCCACATCCTCTCCAACACATGTTGTTTCCTGTCTTGTTAATTATAGCCATTCTGACGGGCGTGAGGTGATATCTCATTGTAGTTTTGATTTGCATTTCCCTGATAGTGATTTTGAACATCTTTTCATGTGTCTGTTGGCCATCTGTATATCTTCTTTGGAGAAATGTCTGTTCAGGTCTTTTGCCCATTTTTTAATTGGGTTGGTAGTTTTTTTGGTGTTGAGATGCATGTGTTCTTTATATATTTTGGAGATTAAGCCCTTATCAGATGTATGGTTTGCAAATATCTTCTCCCAATTGTTAGGTTGTCTTTTCGTTTTGTTGATGGTTTCCTTTGCTGTGCAGAAGCTTTTTAGTTTGATGTAGTCCCATTTGTTTATTTTTTCTATTGTTTCTCTTGCCCGGTCAGATGTGGTGTTTGAAAAGATGTTGCTAAGACCGATGTCGAAGAGCGTACTGCCTATGTTTTCTTCTAGAAGTTTCATAGTTTCAGGTCTTACATTCAAGTCTTTAATCCATTTGGAGTTAATTTTTGTGTATGGTATAAGGTAAGGGTCTACTTTCATTTTTTTGCATGTGGCTATCCAGTTTTCCCAACACCATTTGTTGAAGAGACTTTCTTTTCTCCATTGTATGTTCTTGGCTCTTTTGTCAAAGATTAGCTGTCCATAGATGTGTGGGTTTATTTCTGGGCTTTCGATTCTATTCCATTGATCTGTGTGTTTGTTTTTGTGCCAGTACCATGCTGTTTTGGTTACTATAGCTTTGTAGTATATTTTGAAATCAGGGAGTGTGATACCTCCAGCTTTGTTCTTTTTTCTGAGGATTCCTTTAGCTATTTGGGGTCTTTTGTTGTTCCATATAAATTTTAGGATTCTTTGTTCTATTTCTGTGAAAAATGTTGTTGGAACTTTGATAGGGATTGCATTGAATCTATAGATTGCTTTAGGAAGTATGGACATCTTAACTACATTAATTCTTCCAATCCAAGAGCACGGAATATCTTTCCATTTCTTTGTGTCTTCTTCAATTTCTTTCAGAAATGTTTTATAGTTTTCAGTGTACAGATCTTTCACCTCTTTGGTTAAGTTTATTCCTAGGTATTTAATTCTTTTTGTTGCAATTGTAAATGGGATGGTATTCTTAATTTCTCTTTCTGCTACTTCGTTGTTAGTGTACAGAAATGCAACTGATTTTTGTATGTTGATTTTGTATCCTGCAACTTTACCATATTCGTTTATTACTTCTAAAAGTTTTCTGGTGGATTCTTTAGGCTTTTCTATATATAAAATCATGTCATCTGCAAATAGTGAGAGTTTCACTTCTTCCTTTCCAATTTGGATCCCTTTTCTTTCTTTCTCTTGCCTGATTGCTCTGGCTAGGACTTCCAATACTATGTTAAATAGGAGTGGTGACAGTGGGCATCCTTGTCTGGTTCCTGTTCTTAGAGGGATAGCTTTCAGTTTTTCACCATTGAGGATGATATTAGCTGTGAGTTTCTCATATATGGTCTTTATTATGTTGAGGTACTTTCCTTCTATACCCATTTTATTCAGAGTTTTTATCATAAATGGATGCTGGATCTTGTCAAATGCTTTCTCTGCATCTATTGAGATGATCGTGTGATTTTTGTTCTTCATTTTATTAATGTGGTGTATTACGTTGATTGATTTGCGAATGTTAAACCATCCCTGCATACCTGGAATAAATCCCACTTGGTCATGGTGTATAATCTTTTTAACGTATTGTTGTATGTGATTTGCTAGTATTTTGTTGAGGATTTTCTCACTGATGTTCATGAGTGATATTGGCCTGTAATTTTCTTTTCTTGTGTTGTCCTTGTCTGGTTTTGGTATCAGGGTAATGTCAGCTTCGTAGAATGAGTTAGGGAGCTTCCCCCACTCCTCAATTTTTTGGAAGAGTTTGAGAAGGATAGGTATTAAGTCTTCTTTGAATGTTTGGTAGAATTCACCAGGGAAGCCGTCTGGTCCTGGACTTTTATTTTTGGGGAGGTTTTTGATTACTGTTTCGATCTCCTTATTGGTGATTGGTCTATTCAAATTCTCTACTTCTTCTTGATCCAGTTTTGGAAGGTTGTATGATTCTAAGAATTTATCCATTTCTTCCAGATTGTCGAATTGGTTGGCATATAGCTTTTCATAGTATTCTCTTATAATCTTTTGTATTTCTGAGGTGTCTATTGTAATTTCTCCTCTTTCATTTCTGATTTTACTTATTTGTGCCTTCTCTCTTTTTTTCTTGGTGAGTCTAGCTAAAGGTTTGTCAATTTTGTTGATCTTTTCAAAGAACCAGCTCTTGGTTTTATTAATTTTTTCTACTGTTTTTTTGGTCTCTATTTCATTAATTTCTGCTCTGATTTTTATTATTTCCCTTCTTCTACTGATTTTGGGCTTTGTTTGTTCTTCTTTTTCCAGTTCCTTTAGGTGCATTGTTAGATTGTTTATTTGAGATTTTTCTTGTTTGTTGAGATAGGCCTGTATCGCTATAAACTTCCCTCTTAGAACCGCTTTTGCTGTATCCCATAAATTCTGGCATGTCGTATTTTCATTTTCATTTGTCTCCAGGTATTTTTTGATTTCTTCTTTGATTTCTTCGTTAACCCAGTCATTGTTCAGTAGCATTTTGTTTAATCTCCATGTATTTGTGGCTTTTCTGATTTTCTTCCTATAGTTGATTTCTAGTTTCATACTGTTGTGGTCAGAAAAGATGCTTGGTATTATTTCAATCTTCTTAAATTTATGGAGACTTGTTTTGTGGCCTAATATGTGATCAATCCTGGAGAATGTTCCATGTGCATTTGAGAAGAACGTGTATTCTTTGGTTTTTGGATGGAATGCTCTGTATATATCTACTAGGTCCATCTGTTCTAGTGTGTCGTTTAAGGCCAATGTTTCCTTATTGATCTTCTGTTTGGATGATCTATCCGTTGGTGTAAGTGGAGTGTTAAAGTCCCCTACTATTATTGTGTTACTGTCTATTTCTGTTTTTATGTCTGTTAATAATTGCTTTATATATTTAGGTGCACCTACATTGGGTGCGTAGATATTTACAAGTGTTATATCCTCTTGTTGCATTGTTCCCTTGATCATTATGTAATGCCCTTCTTTGTCTCTTTTTACAGTTTTTGTTTTAAAGTCTATTTTGTCTGATATGAGTACTGCTACCCCAGCTTTCTTTTCATTGCCATTTGCATGGAGTATCTTTTTCCATCCCTTCACTTTCAGTTTGTGAGTGTCTTTAGGTCTGAAGTGTGTCTCTTGTATGCAGCATATATATGGGTCTTATTTTTTTATCCAGTCAGCCACCCTATGCCTTTTAATTGGAGCATTTAGTACATTGACGTTGAAAGTAGCTGTAGATAAGTGTGTACTTACTGCCATTTTTTAACTTTTTTTTTTTTTTCCTCAGTGTTGTAGTAGTCCTTCTCTGTTCCTTGCTTCTTCTATACAGAATTGATGGTCACTTTAGTTTGACCTCCGTCTGAAAGCTGTACTCTTTAACTCCCCTCCTCCCTCCTTTTATGTTTTTGATATCATATCTAACCACTTTTTTGTGCATTTGTATCCATTACGATCTAATCATGGAAATAGATAATTTTTCCTATTTGTGGTCTTCTCTTTTCCCCTTAAATCAGTCCCTTTAACATTTCTTGTAGCACTGGTTTCTTGGTGACAAACTCCTTTAATTTTTGCTTATCTGGGAAAATTTTGATCTCTCCTTCCATTTTGAATGATAACCTTGCTAGGTAGAGTATTCTTGGCTGTAAGTTTTTTTCTTTTAGCACTTTAAATGTATCGTGCCATTCTCTTCTAGCCTGTAAGGTTTCTGCTGAGAAGTCAGCTGATAGCCTTATGGGGTTTCCTTTGTATGTAACTTGACATCCTCTTGCGGCTTTTAGGATTCTCTCTTTATCTTTAATTCTGGACATTTTGATTATGATGTGTCTTGGTGTGGGCCTCTTTGGGTTTATCTTGTTTGGGGCTCTCTGTGCTTCCTGTACCTGGATGTCTGTTTCCTTCCTTAGGTTAGGGAAGTTTTCATCTATTATTTCTCGAAATAGATTCTCTGACCCCTTGTCTCGCTCTTCTCCTTCCGGGACACCTATAACACGGATGTTAGTGCGCTTGATGTTGTCCCAGAGGTCCCTTAGACTGTCCTCACTCTTTTTAATTCTTTTCTCTTTTACCTGTTCACCTTGGGTAATTTCTTCTAGTCTTTCTTCCAGCTCACAGATCCGTTCTTCTGTATCCTCTACTCTGCTTTTGAGTCCCTCTAATGAATTTTTCATTTCCAGTATTGTATTCTTCATTTCTGATTGGTTCTTTTTTATATCTTCCATTTCTTTGTTGACATTCTCACTGAGATCATCTATTCTTCTCCCCAGATCAGTGAGCATCCTTAACACCCCTAGTTTGAACTCTCTGTCAGGTAGGTTGCTCATTTCTGTTTCACTTAGTTCCTTTTCTGGGGTTTTGTCCTGTTCCCTTACTTGGAATGTATTCTTTTGCCTCCTCATTTTGCCTCTTTCCCTGTGCTTGTGTCTACGTATTAGGTAGGTCAGCTACGTCTCCTGCTCATGGATAGGTGACCTTATGTAAGTCATGCCTTAGGAGGTTTCCAGTGTGCTTCCCTCAGTTCTCAATGTTCCAAGGGTGACCCCTATGTGGGCTACGTGTGTCCTTCTATTGTGGCCTGTTAGCTCTCCCTATAGGCACCCAGGGAGGCTGAGTTATGCTCCTGGCCAGCTGTTGTAATGCTCAGCTGCTTGTAGTTGTTGTGGGCCCTTCAGTCTCTTTATCAGGTGTGGGGAGCCCCAGCACAGTTGGCTGTAAGTTCTAATACCACATTTGTGTTGCAGTATTTCTTTTAACTGAGTAGGCCCCCAGCGTGGCAGGTTGTTAGGCTCAGGGCCTTACAATTGCTGTAAGCCTCTAGCCTATTAGGTCTCTTGTCAGCTCTCTGAGGATTGCAGCTGGGTGGGGCTGGCCTCAGGCACAGGAGCACCCAATTGTTTCAGGCTTTGGAAGGTGGGGCAAACCTCCTATGTGGGTCTTTGAGAAGCACAAGTCTTCTGCAGCTGACAAGCCCTGTTGCCCACAGGTCCACACACACAGTCAACACAGTCCTGCCCCGTGTGAGTGCCCAGACCCACAAGCGGACCCAGTCTCTCCACGGCGGGAGCCCCACACACTCCGCCACCACCCCACACTCTCCACCGGCTCCTCGTGCACACCCTGCCCCGCTCAACTGGGCTCAGTTGCCAGGCTGCAGAGAATCCAGTCACCAGTCTATGCAGGCCCACACGTTGCCTGAGGGCTTGTTGTTGGGTGGGGCCAGTCTCTAGGGTGGGCTGCCTGCCCTGGCTGAGCTGGATTAAATCTGTGCTCTAGTGGGTGGAGCAGACCCTGGGCTAGCAGGCCTCAGGGAGAACTCCAATGGCGTCTGTGTCAGCACGCTCACACCAGGCCACAACAATGGCCGCCGCCAATGTCCCAGTCCCTGGAGAGGTCTCACCCCTCACCGAGATGCACTCAGGGCCTATTAGGTGAGTCTCTTTTCACCCCAGCACTGTGCACCTTTCTTTCTGGTGATTTTAGGATGCTTTCTGGAACGGGTGAGTTTGTGCGCGGGCCCTTTAAGAGCCAGTTTTAGTTTCTTTGTGAACCGGGTTTTCTGGGGGTGCTCCCCAATGCTTTAGTAGCAGGCAAAGTCAGATATTATGCCGCTGGTGTCGATTGTGCTGGGTCCACAAAATGCCCACAGCGGGGGTGCTCCCGGCTGAGGGCCCCACGTCTCCAGGGAGGCTGCGTACCTGTGAGCTGCTCCCGGCGGCCGTGAAGCTGGCGGCTTGTGAAGGCGGCGTTTTTCCTCTCCGGAAGGGAGTCTCTGCCTCTTCCACCTCAGTTAGGATTGTCCGTTGTTGCAGGAGTTCCTCTTATCCAGTTTTCAGTTCTGTCTCAGGGGTAATTTTTCCACGAGTAGTTGTAAATTGGCTGTGTCCACGGGAGGAGGTGAGTTCCGAGTCTGCCTACGCCGCCATCTTGACTGCGCCCAGCCCATATGGTTATTTTAAACAAATATTTGGTTTGAAGAATGGGTAGCATTTGCATCCACTCCAGTTTTTCCTCTCTTTTCCTTGCCAAGAGAGGAGAATTGGACTTGCCTTCCTCATATTTATCCTCTAGCGCTCGCGATTTCCTGGATTATTTACTGTTTGTGGCTTTGAAGGCATAGTCTGTAGCCTTAGGAGGCCTTGTACCAGAGGAGAGGGCTAGGATTTAAGTCAGTTTAATGTGAGGTTTGATTTTCTCTTATTCAATAAGTCATTAGCAAAGCGTTTTTCTCTGAGTAATTAGCTATTCTTTTGGTTTCTTCTCTCTTAGTGATCACTGTTTTCTAGGGGACAAACATAGACCAGAGAATTATTTTCTCTTAAAACAAATAGGTAAAAAATGAGTGTGTCCATATTCATCAGCTTCAAGAATGCCCTTTTCATGTCAATGAAATGTGGGTTGGAATAGCTAAAAGATTGAATCCAACTTTTGCCTTAATCCTGATAAAACAGGGCAAACTCTAAACATTTTAAACTAAAGAATTAAGGCAAGATGGGGAGAAATGCACTGTGTGTTTTTGTGAAATCAGGTCACAATGCTGCATTGTTGCAAACAAGGGAAACCAACATGGACAAGTTTGCCTTATATACCTCAATGAGGTTGAAAACATTGGCAGTGGGGAGCCAGACAAACAGAGCAAGTGGAACTATGGAAACATTTCTGTTCCCAAACAAACTCTGTGCAATTACAAGCCTGAGAACACCCACGGAGCTCTCAAACTGGGTACCAAAAAAGGCGAGGCTGCTAACTTCTAAGCAAGTGACAATAGGAAAGGAAAAACCCAGCCGGGATGAGCTTGCCCTTCTCAGCTGGCACCAAAATAACATTGCTTGAAGAAAACAACATGAAACCTGGCAGTCTGAGAGCCACAAATAAAAGCTGTATTTAGCAAATGCCAGGGAAAAAACATAGTCTTTATTTCTTGAAGAAACTACCATGTTTACAATGTTACTAATGGTATATATTATGTCAAAACCATGTCCTGCTAGCCAGTGCGGAAGTAGATGCTATATGGCGCATACATTAAGATGTTCTTTAAAACGCTGAGATTTCTTGGTAGGCTAAGACCTATGGCTGAGGATTTACGCATAAGTTCAGCTGTGTGAGGTCGTTTCAAGATGTTGCTGACTTCCTGAATCCCAGAGCAGAGCTTCTCAAACTTTCGTGTGCACAATACAATCACCTGAGGTTTTGTTAAAATGTAGGTTCTGATTCAGCAGGTCTGGGGTGAGGCCTGAGATTCTGCATTTCTAACCATTCCCAGGTGAAGCCCATGTTCCTGGCCCATCAATCACATTTTGAGTTGCAACATTCTAGAAGATATTATGTCAACTTAATGAGAAATGGGGAGGGCAGGTTTAGAACTAATTAGGTTACATACTCAGGATATGGTAGGATAAAATGATGGACTTTAATTAGCATTTGAATGTGCCTATTGCAATGAAAGATAGAAAAAACTTACTTTTACAAGACTCATTTTTTTCATTGAGCATAGACGTTACAACAGAAGCAGAATCTGGTGATATACTAGTATCTTTGTGTCGGAAGAGACCTCAACAAGGTGAGCCTCCTGACTCCCCCCCACCTAGTGCTGTTTCCACAGTGTCCAAAGGGTCCTCTCTTCACGTTCAGGATCCATGCAGCAAACTTCCCCCCACCATCGTGTATTAGTTTCCCGTGGCTGCTGTAACCGATTATCACAAACGTGGTGGTTTAAAACAACAGAAATATATCCTTTTACAGTTCTGCAGGCCAGAATTCCAAAATCCTCATTACTGGGCCAAAACAAGTTATCCACAGGGTCATGCTCTCTCCAGAGGCTCTAGGGGAGAATCCATTCCTTGTCTCTTCCAGACTCTGGTAGCTGCCAGCATTCTTTTTCTTTTTTTTTTTTTAACTTTTAAAATGCTTATTTTAAAATAATTATAGATACACAGGAAATTGCAAAATAATGTACATGCAGGCCTCTTGCACCTGTCACCCAGCCCTCCCCCAATGTCAACATCTTGCATCAGTATATTATAATATCAAATCCAGGAAATTGACATTGATGTAATCCACAGAGCTTATTCAGAAGACTCATATTTTTAACTGATTAAATAATAACAAAGGACTTTTTAATTTTTATATTTATTTTAGTAATAAATGGACCAGATGCCATTATTACAGCCTATTTCAGCACACAATCAAAGATAAAATACATGCTCTGGTTTAGAGGTATAGAAAGCTCTCGCCAGGAGATGGCACCTTAAATGTACATTATGAAACTCATGAACCAGGAAACTGGTGCAGTCACTTCTCATTCCAGCTTCCCAGCATTTCATTTGCTGCAATATAGCTAGTAATGAAATGAATTTAAAGACATGAATCCAACGTTATATTCCACTTAGAGTATGTAGTTGTTTACATGTGTAGTTAGAGCTTTTACATGACAGGGTTTTGATTTTCATAGTGGAGCTTCATGAATTGTAATGAATTGTAAAGTATTTTTAGGGAAGGTTATTATTTTCTGTGAAAGGGATATTATACTTTAGACGTTAAGGTCTATGCACTCTTCTTTGCTTCACATTTTCCACTTCTGATGTTGTCAGCCTGAGGAGAGGAGAGAGCCTTCAGAAAAAAGTCAAAATAAGGCAGTTGAGCGGGCAATGGCTCTGGATTCAGCAGACTCTCCATAAGGGGTCAGGAACTCGGGGGACTTCTGGTGGCCCAAGATAACGACAGCTGACTAAATCTAAATCTCTTCAAACATCCTCATAATTATACAGATCAACAAGAAAAATAAGATTATACAAATCCAATGCCTTTGATGGAACAAACTCCTCATTACCTATGTGTAGAAAAATAAATATGGCTTTCCATAGAAACTTTCCCTCAAGCTGGGTCAGAGTGGGGTAGAGGGTGAGGGTCCCACTATGTGAAAGAAAAAGAAGCAGATTGAGCTAAAATCATCAGAAGAAGAAGGAAAGACCACAAAAAGTGCAAAAATAATGAAAAGGAGTCTTGGTGGATCAGCATGCTAACCAAAGAGAAGGGGCTCAGAGTGGGCATGGGCCTCAGAAGGCCATCCTGGGAAGGTGACACTTCAAAGAGAGATGCCCTTGGGGGCCTGAGTGGACATGGGAAAAAAGACAGGTTGTGGGCTGGGGGAAGGACTTAAATCTTGTGAGGCAAAAGAAAACCCCTAAATCAAAAGGACACCGGACCCTTCCCTCAGTTCCCCCAGCCACCAAAGTGGGGGGAAACATCTAGAGGGGAGCTCTGGAGCAGGCGTTACACCTCAGAGTAGTGCCATGAGGAACCATATTGGAACCTGAGGGAAAAAGGAAAAATCAGCAATACTGATCCGGTCTTTACTTAAAAATTTGATATTTTGATCACCCTGGATTTTTACATTCACTCTGATTTTTAAAAATACTGCATTGAAATATTATCTTGATTACTGAGTTTTTTGGTGCCACCTTAAATTGTGTTCCTCCCTCACCTCCCTCTTGTCCTGGTCCTGCCTCAGGGGTCTCCTAAGCAGAGGTGAGGTTGCTGAGCTGTCACTGAGGGCTGTCCCAGGGAGACTACATTTCCCGACTTCCAGCTCTCGGCAAATGCTAGTGAAGCAGCTCTAGGAGCCCCCAAAATCCCCTGGGAAAGAACGGTACGTGCTGGCTGTCGGATGCGAGAGCACACCGAAGGTATGGGAGGAGGTGTCCAAAAATAGTAAAAAGGGATTGATGAGATCTGGGGGCAGCACCACATTATTTACTACAGAGGCCGTATTTTAGTACTGATCTTCCAAAAGCCCCTCAGCTCATTCCCAGCACCGGCCTCGCTGTCCTCATCCACAATAGTGCTCTTGACTCAGTGACCTGTTATTCTGGTCATAGAGATATACATGCACTGTTAATACTCACCCACAGGGTTCCCTGACCTGGGAGGAAAGTCTGTTCATGATGGCTGACTGGAGTAGGGCTGACAGAAGTGACCCTTGGAGAACCCAGCCCTTGTCTAGTCTTTTGCAGACTTCATTACAACCACTGACCTAAATGAGTTATAGATTCCTCTCTCTGTTCTATCTTCATAGAAGGGATCTGACAGGGTCAAGAGGATGAATCAGCACAAATATAAGGCTATTATTGGAAAACACATTCAAAGTAAATAATAGACTGGAAGTAGATAAAAGGCATAATCTTTGCATTTGAAAATTGTCATGCATTTCCTATGTAAACTCTCTCTAGCTCTTCTCTATAGGACAGGAGACTGTGTATCAGTGAAGATAACCAGCAGCAATTTCTCTACCCTATGAACAACCACAGAATTTGAAGAGAAAACGATGTAGATGTTTTTTCTGAAAGTAAGTGGTGTATTAGAATGGCATACGTTTAGAAATGTGTAAAAATTATAAGTGTACAACTCAATACATTTTCACAAAATTAACATACCCATGTGACCAGCATCTAAATCAAAAACTACCACCAGAAGCCCCATTGTGCCCTCTCCCAGGGAGCAGCCACACCAGATAATCACTCTCCTGACATCTAATCCTATAGATTGGCTTGGTTTTGCACTTCATATAAATGAAATTGTGCAATATGTACTCTATTATGTCTGGCTTCCTTTGCAAAAATATTATGTTTATGAGATTCATTCATGCTGTTTGTAACAATAATTTATGTATTGTCATTGCTATAAAATATTCCCTTGTGTGAATATACTCCAGTCTGTTTCACTGTTTTACAGTTGATGGACATTTGTGTCTTCTAGTTTTGGGCTGTTATGGACATTTTTGTGTGTGTACATTCTTGCATTCTTAGACATGTCTGGGAATATATAAAGACATTATGCTAGATTATACATAAGAATTAAATTGCTATGTTTTACAGAGCTTTTTTGAAGTTTGTATGTTTATGAGTAGAATTGGATATGTACAACTCATGGCAGGCAATATGCCTCCTCCCATACATGAGTGCATGGACATTACTTAATTCAAATTCTGTTTTCAGGAGAGAATTTTCTAACATGGTAACCCCTTCTGCTAGTACAATTATAGCATTTCTATTATATCTAGAATTTTTCTTGTTAGGGAACTTTATTATTTCTTCTATATATGGACACATTATGAAACCATTTTCAAAACTGAGGTCAGCAACAGAACAGAGTATCTTTAAGCCATTTCTAAGCATATAAGTAATCCCGAAATCTTATCTGTTATACCAGCATTAAGTAAGGTACTAGAAATTGTGCTCACCTACCCAGAACTCTCTACTTTTCATATTTTTAATCCAATGCAAGGTCCAACATGTCACACATCTTTTAACGGTAGTTTTTAAAAATTTTGCCTGATTATAAGACTCACCTGCAAAATTGCTTGAAAATAAATTCCTAGTCCAACCAGATCAGATGCTACAAGGAGGAACCTAGGAATGACTGTTTTTCAAAACTTATGTGTCTGATGAGGCAAGATTTGGAAACAGTGCAAAAGAGCATTACAAATAATTGCATACTTGGTGTGCTCAAACAAATTATATGTGTGGGGTCATGGTTTCCAAGGCTTCCTTTAAAAAAAGAAGACTTGGACACCCAATAAATGGTGTGTGTGTCTGTGTGTGTGTCTGTGTGTCTGTGTGTGTGTATGGAATACATTACTAATTCTTCCGTTTTATTCAGTTCTTTGATATTACTGGTCATTCACATAGTGTTTTTGTTCATTTAACAGATATTTATTGACTGCCCACAAAGAACAGTATTCTTGAAAAAGTTTCATGTAATTTGACTCCTGCCTAAAACAATTCTAGACATGACACTCACACAAGTAACTAAATCTAGAAGCATGATAATATTGTATAAGCAAAGTCCTATAGAAGTGTTCAGAGGGGGAAATACTTCCTAACCACTTTTTACCTTTTCTGCTTCAATTCCCCCACTCCTCTATACACATCAGAGCAACAATGCTCGAGTTCACTGGAATCCATGTTCACCATTACCATTTACTAAAAATGTAAAATCTAAATGGTGAGGTTAACATTTTATACAGATCAAATTAGAAAACAGAAAAAAGAATAACGGCATACAATGCCAGTTCATCAGCTTCCCACTTAATTTTAAGCTTCTTCAAGACAAGAAAGTGGTTTATTTGCCCACTGCTCTTTCTCCAACCCCTAGAACAGTAGTAGTTGATCAATAAATATTTTCTGAATGAAGGATGAAAAGATGTAGTGGAAGTTAACTATATCATTAGTAACAAAGTAGATTTATATGATCCTAGAAATGGACCTACTCTTTGATCCTGTAATTCTACCCTTGAAGAAAGAATCTAAAAGAAGAAAATCAGTACTTAGCATGTAGATAATGCGTGGTTATGCAAATATTGTTGATATTCATTAAAAGTTAGTATAACATAGAATTTAATAGTTGGGTGAACTTGGACTCTGGAGTCCGAAATAACTTAGATCATATTTCACCCTTCCACTTGTTAACTGAGTGAACTAAGGTTTCAGTTTCCTAATCTGTAAAGTGGGGTTGACAATAATAGTTTCTACCCTCATAGAATTGTTGAGAGAATTATATGAGATAATGTGGGAAAAGATCATTAAACAGAGACTGGCACATGGTACAGATCTAGTTAATAGGAGCAGCTCACCATTAGCCCAATCCTGTGAGTTAGATAGAGCTAGGCCTCATTCAAATAGTTTCCTGCCCTCTGTTGGAGTATTGGCATAAGAAAAGTATAAATCTATGGTGACTAAAAGTGCAGTATGGCCTCTAGAATTGTGCCACATTCAACCCATACAACCATATGTGGCAGCTCTGTGAGCCAGTGTTATCACTGTCATTATTATTATTAATTTTCTTCTATTTCTTAAAATAGTATTTTTAGAAGAAAGTATACTAAATATTCAAAAAAACTGGTTAATCTAAATATTCCCAAAAGCTTGTTAATCAGTTAATCGACTGATTTGAGCTTAAGATACGACCATTAATAATTTTTGTTGGGAGAAATTTGACATGGAAATATTTATAAAATAGTGTTATATGTACGAATGAACTCCAAATTGGACTGAAACTAAATTACAACTATTTATATATAAATATATGGGTTGGAAAGTAATTTTTGGAGTGACAACATGGAATTGTAGACAGTTGTTTCTAATTTTAAAACTGTACACTTATTCTTGTTATATTTACATAATAAACATACACATTTAAATATTTGTATCCATCAGTTATAGAAGAACTGTCAGAGGAACTTCATTAAAAAAATATTAAATTTTTGCAAAAAGACCTTAGGATAAAAGTGGAGGAAGACATGGGGATATGATGAAAGGAAAATGGGAATTTAAGAGGAGTGGAAATGGATGTACCTAATAATGGGGTGTTAAAAAGATGATTCTCTCTCACCCCACGTTTTTCTAAGTTCAATCATCAATTTTTAATAAAAGTTTCAGGAAGGCTAGATGGTTCTATGTACTACATGTGAGCTTAAGGGGATAAAAATAATTCATTTTCAGAAGAGCCTATACCTGTCCCCCCACTGGGATGGTTCCTTCTTTGCACTTGGAGCTGCTTATATTTGCCATCTTGGCATGCTTCCTTCTAGTGATAAGAGAAGACAGGTCTCTTCCTCCATTCCCCAAACAAGCCAGGGTTAGTACTTAATTAATACAGTATTACAATTTTATCTCATTTTTCCCCTTTGCCACCACATAATAGCATTCAATTTAGCTTGTTTTACTAACATTTTGAGATCAGCTTGTGACATTTAATGTTCTCAACTAGATCAATTAATTCTTCTCAATCATTAGAGAGGTGTTAATTTGGTTAGCCAGGAATGGACTCAGTTGTGTTTCTAAATTAGTAAACTCATTTTCATCCAGATAATGGAAGGCTAGAGGCATCCTGCTTTAAGAGTAGAACCATTGGTTCTAGCAATTTTGGCTTGGAAGTATTGTGGCGATAGGAACCAAGTGACCCTGATCCTCAACTCTTGGTTTGAGCTGTTTGTAAAATTTGTCATTTGAATTGAATTATTCAGGTGGAAGAAGTATAGTAATACAGAAATGGTTGGCCCTGCTCACATTAATGATAAAATAAACAAAGGACCACAGTCCTATGGAGTCCCCAGAGGACTTGTACACATATTATATCCAGGAAGACACCCCACCCCCATCACCAAGTGCAGTGCAGTTGGCATGTGATCCCCATTTAATGGTGAGAAAAATGAAACTCAGAGGGTCAATTGCCTTTTCCAGGGTCATGGCGCCAGTAAGAGGCAGGAACTGGACTAGAGCCCAGGTTTCCTGATTCTAAGCCTGTCACGCTGAGTTCAGATGCTAAGCAATTGGGAGTTAACAGACATAAATAAACTATATCTTGGTCCATTTGGTTGAGGTCTTGAACCATGACCTAAGGCATTTCCATGTCCCCCTGACCCTCTTTCTTGAGAATGTAAATTAATCTCTGCTAATTTTGCTGAATCAGCAGCCAGACTAAAACTATATCACTGGGAGGAATGTACTTTCTTCATTTATCTTCATGGAGAGTTAATTTTGAGACTTAATTATCAGAAACGCTGTCCCTTTGTGCTTGCAGTAACCTACCCAGAGCTGCAGAACACAATTAGTTGGTGTAATTTTATTCCACACTTGTGTGGACGTAGAATTTGATGCCTGAGGGAGAGAGCTCAGGACAGAAGTTTAGGCATTAACTGTTGCTCTCTGGATATGGGGAACTTCTCTTTTGATGCTTTTCTACATCCAGGGGTTGATCCCCAACTTCTTACCCTCCTGACTATAAGAACAGAATTCTTCCAGACATGCACACATATCCAAGTTGTTTGCTTCCATGTCTCTTCGAAGCCTATCACAGAAACTGTGTGTGTATGTTGAGGTGTGTCACGTTCCTGAAAAATCTTAAATTAAACTTTGACATTTTCTACAAATGAGGATATATAGATAATTTTATGGTGTAATAGTTGAAAGTGTGCGTTTTAGAGTCAGACTGCCTGCTTTCCAATTTCTGGCTCCACCTGTTAGTACTGTGTGACTTTAGGCAACTTGCACAATCTTCCTGTGACTCAGTGTTCTCATCTGTGTAATAGGGATAATAATAACAAATGCCTTATGTTGTCATTGTGGGTACAATGAGAACACACCTTTTAAGCGCTAGAAACAATAAACATTGGCTATTATTATTTCTGTTATAGTAAAAGTGGTCATTTGTAAATTGTAAGCACTTGAAATATACTGCAATTTTTATAAACCTGATGGGGAGTTTCTTCAAATTTTTTGATGTATTGAAAGCCTCAAGAAATGGAAATATTCCTGCTCTCTCGATAGAGAATTCCCTTTTTTTATAATTTACTCATAGATTCATGTCTTAGTGTTTGTGATGAACATATGGATCTTCCAAATTAAAATCAAATAACATTCACAACAATGATTTACTCGTGAAATAATTCTAGTTATAGGATTTATTCTAATAATCACTTTAACCCCTCTCCCCCATTCGGCCAATGCGTTTTTGTGCAGCCATTGATTTCCAAAGTAAGATATTAATCCTAAGGGCCAGTGCCATTACCTCAAAATAATGGTTTTCTTCACCATTCAACTCACAGGGTTTCTTTCCTTCCTCTGAAGACCAACTGAACTCCTATAATTTCCCTATTCTCTTTTGGTGCTTATGTATTTCATTATGTCTTCAGGCTTACGAGTGTGCACATTTCCCCTTCACTAGTTTTAATCTCTTTTAAGGCAAGACCTCTTTTGCAATCCCTGAGTCAGCTCATGCCTTCCTGTGCCTCTGACTCCTGAGCTCCTAAGTATTGTCTCTATTTTACCCCATATCGCTCCAGGTGCAGAGCTCAGATGCTTTTATGATTTCCTTAAGATATCCATTTACAACAAACATTCCATGAGTTTCAGAAAAATTTACACGTCGTTTTGGGGAGGGCTGATTGTGAGTGGTCACATGGCAGAGAATGGACATGCCTCCCCCTACCTCCTCTCTCTGTCTTGCTGCCCTTATTAGAGTGCCCACACAGAGTTCCAGATTCTCTCTCTAGTATTTTGAGTCTTTTCCATTCTCCTTAGATGTCTGCAGGGGCAGCCAATCCCCAACAAATAATCAGGGTGAAAAACACTTTCTCCAACTTCTTACTGCTTTGGTTTCCCAAAAGCAGCAACTGGCATTGCTATAATGTGTATGCAGTAGGCACTCAATAAATGTTGCCTGGTGATGCAAAAGGCTTGATTATGATAGAAGCAGTTTTGGTAATTGGGGGCAGATGGAGAGAGTTTCTTGGAAAATCTGGGAAGGGCCTCTCTTGGGTATGGACTTATACTCCTTTGCTATAGATTGAAAAATTATGTCCTCCCAAAATTCATATGTTGAAATCCTAGCCCTCAAGGTGATGTTATCAGGAGTTGGGGCCTTTGGGAGGTGATTAGGTCATGAGGATAGAGGCCTCATAAATGGGATTCTTGCCTTTACAAAAGAAACCTCAGAGAGCTCCCTAGCTCCTTCCACCACATGAAGTTACAGTGAGAATAATGGAGATCTATGAGAAAACAGGCTCTCACCAGACACCGAATCTGCAGGTGCCCTGATCTTGGACTTCCCAGCCTCCAGAACTGTGAGAAATAAATTTCTGTTGTTTATGAGCCACCCAATCTATACTATTCTACTATAGCAGCTGGAATGGACTAAGACACAATAAAAGAGATCTGTTCTTACTAATTTTAAGGAGAGGTTTGTTCTTAAACTATCCACTACCACTTTAACCAATAATCTCGGTTAGAACTAGATTATCCCTGAAAAGGTTATTACTCTAAATCTCGAGCCTGCTAAATAGTTGGAAGATTTTGTTTCTTGTAACTCTCACTTCTTGACTGTGTGGAAAGGTCATGAATAGTAAAAGAATGCTAAACTTTCACTCGTATCCCAGCAGTCTGACGGTGCAGCCTTAGGGGTAAACAAAAAAGCTAGGTGGTACTTCCTCCGTGTGGTAATTCAGGTCCTGTTTCTCCATCTTTTCCCTTGTGATGGGGCGAAGAGCTGAAGGTTCCCAGAAGCCAGAGGGTGAAGAGAGCCCATGTTCTTCATAAGAACAGCTTATCAGAGTTAAGTACTAGCTGGTTTCTAGGGGAGAGAGCCTTCAAAAGGAGGCTAGAAGTCTACAAAACAGGAGAGGAGATATTGTCTATTTATGACCCAAGAGATTCAGGAGGTAAAACGCTGTACAGACAAGTGCTGTTGGGCTGGAGAAAGGACTCACATTAGTAACAGGACTTCAAGATCAGGTCTGGGCATGAACTCAGCCTCAGTGTGTTGTAAACAGAATTAAAAGTACATATATAGGCCGTCGGGTTAACCCTTTGGTAAGTTTTCATAAGCAGATAAAAAACCACATCGTAAATGTGCAAGGATGGAATAGACCAGTATTACCCAAAATGTGGACTGCAAGATATTTTAGGTGGTACACAGCTCATCTTTAAATTTTGTATACATTTGTGTTTACTAAACTTTATAGAAAATAAATAATTAGTACATAAAACCCATGATTTCACACACAGGTGGCAATCCACCTCTCCAAATTGCAAGAAATATAGATGATGTGTTCAAGCATGTCTAGAACTGTTTCAAGACTTGGACACTGAAATTTCCACCAAAACCATCTGTAATATAGATAGTACAGATGATATGGACTGGTAGTGTGGATTTGTGTGAATTGAACTTCCACATTCACCATCACACGCTTTTCAGGGATACAGGAAAAGAAGGGGATTGGACTATTTAAATATTGTGATGGTGGAATGTGAAAAGCCAAATTTAGGACACTAGGTTGGACAACCACTTGGTGGAGATGTTGCAGAAGAGATTCAAGCACTAAGTGGATAAAATGGACTTTGTGGTCCCTTTCCTGCTGGAGAGTGTATAAGCCTTATGGGACCTGATGAGAGGGACTTTAGAAGGAAAGGATAATGTAGCAGTTGTCAAAGGATACAGGACCTCTTTAGCATTCCCGTAATGACGGGTACTGGCACTTAATGGGCTGGGGCCAGTTTTCTTTAGACATCTTGCACTGTGTGGAAGGTCCCCACAATGAACAACTGTGCTGCATCCCGTACACCTTTTGAATGTCCTGCTGGGCATTCGTTCAGGTGAAAAACCTCTTGATAATTATCTGAACCTAAAAATTAAGTCTGTTTGATGTGTAAAGGACACTTTTTCCTGGTTTTAATACGGCATATCCATTCTTCTAGGGATGCAACTACTGTGTAATTCACAGGGCCATTGTTTTAAGGGTGGAAATCTGTTTTAGTTTATTATACATTTATTTCTATTAAAATTAGGGCATTTTATTAAATTTTACAAAACTATATGCTTATTTGGGTTCTATTATTTATGAATTTTATATCTGGTTCTGTTTGAGGCTTTTCTGAAGTTGTAGCTCCAGGCACACATTCTTTTGTCACTAGTAGGGCTTCTGATTTTCTCCCCCAAAGATCAGGCCCTGTGATCTGGTGAGAGAATTTTATGCGGTACTTGTGTCACAGAAATTCTAAATACTGGGATTTTCAGAAAACTTGTAATTGGAAGTTCCACAACAAACCCTGAAGATCTCGGGGTTTCTATACTATTTCAATCCCAAGAGATCTTATTTAGTTTATTAGACAGCAGATTAAAGAAATATCTCTATCCTACAAAAATATTTATTCTATTAGCTTAGTTGTCCTCAGACTTCAGTGTATATTGAATCACCTGGGTCACTTGTAGAAAATGCAGATTCAAGGTCCCATCATTATGAACTTGCATTTTTAAGAAGCATCTTCATATTTGTGATGTAGGTGGTTCATGAGCCACAGGTTTGAGAACACTGCTCGAGATTATATGATTCACACTAGAGTTGAAGAGAAAAACCAGACCTTGGTTTTTCTCACCTGTCAAAATACTCTCTTACAGGCCTCACAAGTATAATAAACTCTGCTATTCCTATGGGGAGAATCAATCAATTTTTTAAAGCCAACTATTCAAATGGTTCCCCTGGCTAAAAAGGAGTTATCCTGGTTTCAAAAAATATATCAGGGGGCTGGCCCGGTGGCGTAGTGGTTAAGTTCGCGTGTTTGGATTCAGCGGCCGGGATTCACGCCCGATGAGCGAGGCATAGGCACGGACCTATGCACTGCTCATCAAGCCATGTTGTGGCGGTGTCCCATATACAAAATAGAGGAAGATGGGCACAGATGTTAGCTCAGGGCTACTCTTCTTCAGCAAAAAGAGGAAGATTGGCAACGGATGTTAGCTTATAGGCAATCTTCCTCACACACACAAATATATATATCAGGATGTAGATATAAATGCATTAAAATGAAAAGAAATAGTGTTTCTATGCTAAATGATGTACTTCATTTGGTCACTTAAGATCAAGGCTATGATATACACCTTAGTTTATGAAATCAGTTAAGAGCAAAACAAATAAAAAGAGCTTGGGTTGGTATTTATTTGAATCCGTCAGAAAAGCTGTTCTGAACCTTCTACTTCAAAGGCAATTCAATTTTAGATTATTGGATCTCAGACTTAAGTTTGGCAAAGGATGCACCAATGTTCGTGTGGTACTTCAGCTGCCACCTTTTATGAAAATCTCCATTTATCTAAACTGTTTGGAAACCTAACATTAGAAAGGCTGAAAATGATTAGTTGAAGTTAGTACAAATGCTGGTTAGTAAGTGCATTAGTCAGGGATCTTCAGAGAAACAGAACTGCTCTGTCTCAATCTCTCCCTCTTTCTCTATACATATAAGAGAGAGACTGAGGGAGAGAGAGATTTTTAAGGATTTGGTTCACATAACTATAGGAGTTGGCCACTCTGAAATCTCCACGGCAGGCTAACAGGCTGGAAATTCCAGCAGAAGTTGCAATTTCAGTCTTAACCCCAAAGGCAGTCTAGAGGCAGAATTCTTGCTTTCTCAGGGGACCTCAGTCTTTTCTCTTAAGGCCTTCAACTGATTGGACGAGGCACACCCACAATATGGAGGGTAATCTGCTTTACTCAAAGTCTACTGATTTAAGTGTTCATCACATCTAAAAAAATATCTTCCCAGCAATATCTAGACTGGTGCTTGACTAAACAACTGGGCACCATAGTCTAGCCAAATAGACACATAAAATTAACCATCACAGTAAGCTAAATAACAAAGAAGCAAAGTGGATCATAATGGAAACCTTAAACTCTAAATGTTGGTGTCATCTTTGAAAGCCACGCCACAACATTACCTAACCTAAGTGGGTTTTTTTCCCCTCTGTACCATGCTAATGTTGGAAAACACTTGTTTTAGGGGAAATCTTGGCTGTTCTCCATAACATAATTAATTAATAGGTTGTATTTATAAGGCAATGGGTGAAAGGTTTAAAACCTCTGGAGTCTTAAAATCAGACAGAAGGGTTTTTCTGCATTCCCCCCACTCCCACCTTCCATCTTAGTGGAAGTATATAGAGTTTCATCTAATGGTCAAACTCTGTGGACACAAGAGGGCATCGCTTCTCCCCCTCTGGTGAAAAGACCCACTGGCATTGTTTGTGCCGGTGATGACTAACCATGATGCCATCCAATTACAAGCTTCCTTTTTCCCTATCTCTTTGTAACATATAAGATTATAATTTAGTTCTTATCACCCTCATCTTATAATGACAAAACCAAATTTCCAGCATCAATTCAGCTGCTCCTTTCAGTATCCTATAGCTTTATGACTGTAATTCTGAACCAAAACATCACTTTTCTAACTACAGGGGTATATTTACAAAGGGAAATATGTGATTTATTCAAAATAAATAAGCAAATAACTCCATCTTGGCCTTTCTACCAGAACATTGATGTGATCCCACGTACAAATTTCTTCTTTGTGGAAGACCTTAGGAAATACTAAATTTCAGCTTTCCATTGTTCCATCCCCAGCATAGTTGGGTGTCCTAGAATTCCCTTCTTAGTTCTCATCCCACTACCACTCATTTAGCTGTGGCCTTTGAGTAACTGCCCAGAAAGGCTGGAGGAGGGCTTCCTTTTGGTCAAAGCTGAAGCTTCTCTCATTTTTCCATTGCTCTCTTCTTTTAAGAAATGCCAGTCACACTTGAGTTGGGTTCCTTGAGGCTAGTGGCCAACATTTCACCCCTTGTTCCAGAAGGACTCTCTTACCCCAGGCTCTATGACACAAGCTCCTCACCTCTTTGTCCCTGGCCTCTCCCCAGTGCCTCAGGAATGCCTGCTGTTTGCTTTCTCACCTCCACCTGCCAATCAGCAGTGTGAAGAGGGGATGTCTGGTTAGGTCCCAGCTGATACCATTTTGCTGCCAGTCACAAACAAACACATTCCTTCTTAAGGAAACAACCTGCAGCTTTGTTTTCACACCCCTAGCTTGCAGAAAGAAATTCAAGGCTAATAGCATTAGATCTGTGTCAAAGGAGTTATTTACATGTGAAAACACAATGGCTTATAGAAATGCTGGGGCATTTTGCTATCTCGCTTGCCACTTCATTGCTATCTAGTTAAGTGTTAATCCAACAGTTAGATAGTAAGTGATTATTAAAAACATATAATTACGTCTAACGTTCTAATTCAGGGAAAGCGACAGACTTTGGTGTTTTTATGAGGCTCTGTGTATGCTTTTTCAAAAAATGGGCTGGTAGATAATGAGCCTACTAAAAACTAATTTATTGAACCAAATTAAAACTCACTATATTTCACTGAGAAATGACGTCCATGTTTTTAGCATCTAAGATTAATTTTCTAAGAAAACCGTAAGAAAGATTCACAAATGAGCAGAGAATGCAAAACCACATTGATTTTTTTCATTCAATAGCTATCACTAAATTAAATTATTTCTTTATTCCTGGTATATTTATTGAGGGCCAACTAACTACCAGGCACTGTGGTAGGCTTTATAAATAGTGGGAAATAAGCATGCAAGGTCCTAATTATCACAGAACTTCAATAACCATGTGTGGGGCAGGTGGGGGTAAGAAATATTGAACAAATGAACCAATAAATAAATAAATGTATATACATGAATACTTTCAAATAGTGATAAAGAAGAATATAAAGGAGAAGAACAGGGTAGTGTGAGAGAAAATGAAGGAGGTCATTGTCATGTGCCTACTGTGAGTTTGCCAGACACTGCAATAACAGAGGTGCCATTCAAGACCGAGACACCAGATTTTCAGTCTAACTGGGGAAACAACAGATGAATTAATGGGTTACCATCCAGTAGCTTCTGTGCTAACCCTCATGAGTGAGGTCTCCTCAGGGCATAAGAAGCCTAAATCTTTTTGGAAGACTCCGAGAAGGCCTCTTGGAGGAGGTAACATTATCAACTTGAAAGAATTTAATTATTTCAGTAATGAGCACCATACACTAAGCACTTTTCCCGAGGTATAAATGACTTCCCTACACTAGCTGTGAAAGGGAATGAAGACCACATGGGTCCCAGATGAGGGAAAAGAGTTAAAGGGTGTCTGAATATAGAGGTGAAGGCTTTTTGTTTCATTGCTTGTCCTAGAGCTTGTGTTAGTTAAAGATTTCTTTGACTTTACAGGAGGAAAGGTAATTATGTTAGAAAATGGCCATTTACCTAAGGTGTAAATCAAGGGAAAAAAGTCTTTTTCACTACAGCCACTGTTAGTGCACTTGGGGCCTTCTGATTTACACACCGCAGCTCAATCTGTCTGCACATGTTGTTCATTCTTCATACTACAGCCCCTCCTGTCTTTTCTCTACTTCACTTTGATAACTTCTGCCTGACTTTTGGGAATGTCCTTAAATGTCTTCAGAGCAATCCTTCCTGATTCTTCAAGAATGAGTTAGCTTCTCTCTCAAGCAAGGACTCCCACAATTTCCTCTATGTAATTCCTTGTCATAATTTTTTGCCACGCTGTCTTTGATTGTCTGTTTATTTGTTTGTCTCCGCAAGTACACTAGGTGAGATCTCTTAAGGGACTATGTACACCTGACTTGTATTCTCCCCTTATCTATTGCAGAGTCTAGGATCCAGCAGATGCTTAGTAAATATTTGACGAATTAAAGGATGGATGAAGGAATAAATGAATGAATCATCAGTAGACTCATGGCCTTCTGAGAACATTCACAATGTCTAGACTAACCAGTCTCTCAAAGATAAGAGTGGCTTGAAGGTAAATTCTTCCTGGATTACCCTAACCCAATCCACTGTAGGTGTATTAGTTATCTATTGATATATAACAACTCCATAACTTAGTGGCTTAAAACAACAAAAACAATTCATTATCTTGCAGTTTCTGTGAGTCAGGAATTTATGAGTCACTTGGTTGGGTAGGTCTAGCTCAGGTTTCTCATGAGGTTGCAGTCAGATGTTGACTGAGACTGCTGTCATCTGAAGGTTTGACTGTGGCTGGGAGGATACATTTCCCAGGTGGCTCACTCATGTTGCTGGCAAGTTGGTGGTGGTAAGTTGGTTCCTCTCCACTTGGGCCTCTTCCTGGGGCTTCTTGACCATCCTAACCACATGGTACCTGACTTCCCCCAGAGTGAGCAATCCAAGAGACCAAAGTGGAAACTGCAATGCCTTCTATAACCTAGCCTTGGAAGTCACCCACTTTTACCAATATTCTGTTGGGTAAATAAGCTAGCTATGATTCAGTGTGGGAGGGAAAACACAAGGGAGAGAATACAGGGAGGTGAGGGTCAATGGGGCCATCTTGGAGGCCTGTTATCACACCAGGCTATGTGAATCCTCTCCTTATTCTTTGAGACGGGAACCAGAGTCTTTTTCACTTGGCTGTACCCCAGAAGGGTGTTTGGGAAGGTCATAAAGAGAAAGTTAAACCCGGGGGAACTACATATGAGCTATAAATGAGATGTTGGCAGGCAAAGACTCTTTGACTCATCTTCAACCTTTCACCTATGGTCTCCCATGCCCTTTGGTAACATAAATAAATTTCCACAACATCCCTCTTTGGTGGGTGTTATTTTCCTTATTACAGATGATAAGTTACGGTAAAAACACAGTCAGGGGAATTGCCCAAGGGTACACCATATATCACTGTCAGAAGAGGGATTACAACTCACAGTATCTGAATTCCATGCTGATGTTTAGACTGGACCACCTCCGGTGCATAATGAGTTGTGGCATGTGCTAACTTCCCAGAATTTCCTTTTAACTCTACCTAACCCCTGCTGAATTCATCCCCCTACCACCACTATACACACCACCACCCCCAATCACATACACACACTTCAACACAGCACACACAAACACATACAGACATACTACACACAAGCACACACACACACATCTCACCCATCCCCCATAACTTCTGAAAACCCAAACAGCCCCTTCATGACAGCCTCTCTTTTGTGCCAATAGGAGGCCCCTAGGGGGTGCTTTTAGAGTAAGAGCTGAGGCTCCCAGGTTCAAAATGAGAAAGCTATAATTTTCATATTGTATCTCCTTGCCGATAGTAAATCAGTCATTTTAAGGATGCTTCCCATTCTCGTTTCCCTTCAGGCAGCTCTTATTCCTCTCCGGAAAAAGAAAAGATTTGCTTTATAGCTAACTGCAGGACTGAAATGACATATAAAATAGCAACAGCAGGGAACAAATGTGTCCCTAAAGTGGCAATATGGTGCCTTTTTGTGTGTTTTAAAGCTTTGGAGTGAGAGGCAATTTTTCTTTCCAGGCTTCTATTTGAATAGGTGTTGAAAATTTAGAAAACAATATTAAGTATGTTCAGTAATGGGGCCTGACCTGAGTTGTTCTCCACTATCAGTGGTAGGGATATATATATTTTTTTAATACATTCCAGTATTACTCTGGCCAGCTGCTCTGATGATGTTTGCAGGGCAAAGCTATCAAGTTAATAACAAAGATTGTTCCATTGTTAGGTGTGGGGTTTTTTGTTTATTGTGTAATACTTTTCCTACCAAAATCATTGGTGTTCTATTTCATTAATTGAAAAACCATAAAATAAAAACCTATTTTATTCCCTCCTTCATCTTTCTTTTCCCTTCTCTCAATGTAAGAAATAACCATTCTGACTGCCAAGCCTGTTTTCTTTTTTTTTCCTTTTATTTTTGTCAAATAGGACAATTCAAATGTTTCTTTTGAAACCGAGTCCAAAAGCCAAAGTAATGTCTATATTTCTCCAAACTCCCTATAGTATCAATAAATCCAAAGGGCTGACAGCATGGGGGAAAGTTCTACGCTGAGAAAAAGAGCAAATTGGATCAACAGTGTTGTTCATTATCCTCCATATTAGAAAACAATGCTGCTGAAGGTTATTTCCTGGAGGGAAGACCCCTGTGTGACCTGCCTTCCTCACCACACTGGCTGTACGAGGTCTCTCTCACAGCCGAGACTTGCATGCATTGTTTCAAGCAAGGAAAGGACTGCCTGTTCTTTTTTCTTTCCCTCTGTCCCCCTTCTCCATCCTTAGTTCACACTGCTAAATCAGGGTCTTCTGTCCCTTTCAACATTCAATACATGTAAGGTTACGGAAGGACAGTCCCCAAAGGTCACCATTCTGCAGCAACCATTGGAAGAAGAGGGATGGCCACACACTGAGACATGCTCCGTCCCCACACATGAGGTAGGAGAATTTCCCACAATGCCTAGCAGCATGTCTTGGTGGGAAGGGGCAACTGCCTGGATTCCCATTCTTCATTTGCCACTGACAACCTGGGCAACCTTGGACTTCTCTGCCTAGTCTTATCTGTAAGATGATCTCCTAGTTCCTTTGCATTTCTAAAAGATTTTCTGACTCTGGGATGCCAGGCCTGTGGATGGCATTTCTAGATTGTAGGCTCGAGGAGTGGAGCTTCTTGGGATTGGTGATAACCCATGTGCACCATGGAAGTGGGATTGGAGAAGAGGCAAAATGAAGCTTTACAACTGGCCTGTGTTGTGGTGTAAGGGGACTATTAATCACGCACTTGCCTCTTATGGATTCTAAACCGAGTGAGAAATAGATGCAGGAGCCAGGGATCAAATGGTCAACCTAATTATGAGAACATTGGACTGGAAAACCTGGCTTGGACCTGAGGTTTAAATGGGTTTCCTACTCCTTCCCTCCCAGATTGTTCCCCCATCCCAAGTTAATGATATCTAATGCTTAGCACCTAGTATGTGTTCTAAGTCCTTGAGTGTAGTCCTCTAAGTCCTAGAAACTCACTTAATTCTCACAGCAAGACTTTGAGGTAGATACTGTTATGATCCTAATTTTATTTTCTTTTGCTGAGGCACAGATAGGCTGAGTAGGGTACCCAAGTTCGTGCAGCGCTTACATGGCGGAATCGGCATTTGCAGCCAGTGTTACCACTACCCTGGTCTCAAGCAGGCAGAGCAGCTGGTGAGGAAAAGCTCCCTCCGGAACTGAGCTGGTTGAGGGATGCTGAGCAGAGAAGCAATTGTGTTAGGCTCTGGATGGGGGCCCGTGCAGGTACTTGAAGACCCTTCTCTAATCTCACCAATTAGACAAGTCGCTCCTCCTCTCTGGGGAGAAATGAATGAGCCAGTGGGAGCATTCTTCCAAGAGGACAGATATTTTTATTCTATGAGGAAGGCAGGAACACAGGGAAAGAGGGAAGAAATAGTTCATCCTCCAGGGGCAGCACCCCTTCTTCAGAATGGTAAGAAAAGCCAATGCCACATTCCACACTAGCGGCCAAGAGGTAAGGATCTGATTGCCTTTTGGGGAAGTCCAGCCTCAGACTGGTGGCAAGCAGGACAGACTACATGATTTGTGGGGCCCCCTTGCTCAAGATTATTGAGAATTTCAAGATGGTGACAAAAGAGCATTAAACCAAGTACATGGCTAGCCCTCATGGTAAATCTAGAACTCTGAGATCTAGGATATGATGAAGATGGAGATTTCTCCTGGAGTCAAAGACAGCAGGATCATTATACCACTTTGATTAATGCAAAGCAGTAGCCTGGCTTACAGCTGCCCAGTAGAATCACAGGGGAGCTCTTAAAAAATACTGATGCCATGCGTGACCTATCTTAAACTAATTGAATGGAATCTCTGGGGGTAGCGTCCAGGAACTGGTGCTTTTAAAAGCTCCCCAGGTGGTTCCAGTGTGCAGCAGAGTGAGAAACAATGGTTTATTTCATTTCTAATCAGCTCAAGGGTCCTCAGGAAGACATCTTGGTTGTGGTTCTAGAATGCTCCTTTTGGAGATCTTCGAGTCTGAGGTGCTGCATGGGAAGTACCTACACTTGGGCCTGGCAGGTAACACATGAGTGAAGAGTGTGGGAATAGGGAAAATGGATCCTCAGCATCTGTCTTGGGAGGCAGCGGGGAGCAATAGAGACTGTTGCAAACTCGAGAGCCCAGGGGACATTTAAAGAGGGTGACGGCTCCTCAGTCCTTGACCCGTTGTTGCTGTGAGATAAGTGTCCCTCGGTGGACAGATGTTGTTATTCATCAAGAGAAGTTGGATGTCCAGATTACTAAATGAGATATCTCAATTTTTACATGTGCTGACAAATTCGAATAATAAAACGGAACAAGAAAGCAAAAAATAGAGTTATCCAATTCTGGCCCCACAAAATAGCGGAGGTGGCTCACAGACTGCCAGTTAGCAGCTGAATGAAAGAGTCACCAAATCAGAGACTCGTATGCGTTTGAACTGGGAAACACCTTCTTTTCATGGGTGAAGAAACTGAGGCTCAGAGAAGAGGAGGGGACCCACCCACCCACGCTGTCAGCTTGTGGCAAGGCCGGTGTGGTCCACAGGGCTTCTGATCTGACTCCTGGATCCTCTCTCTTGCACCACATCTTCTTTGGAGAAGAAATGCAGACAGATGCAAAATTCAATGATTCCTCACAGATCGTTGGCGACTTACCGGGTTAGCTAGAAGTTCATTCACACTAAATTCATTGTCCTCCTGATCATTTAAATAACTAGACGGGGTTCGAATTCACGCAGTGCTGTTTGGTTAACAGCTGTATCCTCGGCACCTAGAGCACATGCTGTCTCATAGCAGATCCTCAACAGATATTAATTGAATGAATGAATGAATGAACAAATGAGTGAATGTCACATTGATACAGACTCTCTGGGTGTTGGTGCTTTTTTTTTTTAACCTGGGAATTCCCTAATAATCCTAACTACATTATTAGGTCACATTTTAAGCTGCTCAGTTGAATTCACTAAGAAAATAAATCGGTGCTATTCTTCCTGAATAGAAAGGAATCACTCATTGCAGAAATAGAACTACTGCTCTAATTTAAAAGTAGTCAATAGGCTCTTGTTTCTTTTTTCTTTTTCCTGGAAGTTTCACAATGCCAAAAAACATAGCAACAGAAAGGCTACCTGGATGAGACAGGGCATCCTCACCTCTAGTCTTGTCTCTCACCCTCAGAACCTGGGTAGCACCTGGAACCTACCGAATGTGCATTGCCCTGTCTTCTAGTCCTGTCTCAATGCTCACTTGCTTCACCCGTTCAGGACTTTTAAATTGTATGCTCAAAATGAATTAGGTCTCAAAGCTAATTTGGATCAAGTGAATAAGGGCACAGATTTTGCTAATAGCTTATTTACTTGCCCCAGGTGTGGGTAATAAACTTTTGCAGGGCAATTGACAGTTTTTCAAAACGTTTTGCATATTAGATGGGATTTGAACCTCATCGCAGTTCTGGAGGGAGGAGACTACAGCATGTATCATTATTCCAGTTTCTCAGACAGGAGTTCTGAGGCTCCCAGGGATTCTCAGTTAAGTGAGGGTCACCATGCTGAAAAGTAGTGGAGTCGATTCCTGGAGTCCAGGCTGTGGCTTTGAGAATGACTCTAAACACCAGGTTGTGGTGGAGACAGAATTTGTACAAACCCTGTACCCTGATCTACTTGTGGAACCCTGGAAGGAATTATCCTAGCAAAGTAAGACTGGCTTCTTGTGGACTTTCAGAGACAGAGAGTGGGTGGCACATGCCAGGGATGGTTTGTGTTTGGAGGAAGGGGCTTGCCTGCTGAGGTCTTTCTTCGCCTGTGGCTCTTTGATTCTCTGAAAGGACTGTGATAACAGAAGGGAAACATGATAGCCAGGAGAGCTGGCTTGGGGGAAGTCTTGTGGAATGAAGTGGGTCTTAGGGAAATCCAGGCTCATTCAGTTCATGGCTAATACAAAAGGAACTTATGAAAGAGGAACATAAAAACAAACAAATAATTAAAAAATAACAAACTTTTACTGACTTATCCTGACTTCCCTGGTCTGGTTAGCCACAGGGCTTCTTTGGATTATTTTATTAGCTCAGAAACAGTCAAATATTGACCTACGAAAATAGCAATTTCATGGTTCCTTCGTAATATTTTTAGCACACTATGAATTTCATTATAGAGAACATACATTTTTTTTTTTGATCCACTCTCTGGGAAAAAGTAGTGAAAGGATTTATACGTTTTCGGGGGACTAAGCAGTGGCTGGGGATGAGGGGCCAGCAACCTTTTCCCTCTAGGTAAGAGCCTGAGAAAGGAAGCCCTATTTGTACGAACTTAAAACTTCTTTACTCTATGCTGCATTCCCCAAACTGAGTAAATAAACAAACTGACTGCTGGGGGCCTCTCTGAAAGACCTCAACAATATTTACAGTAACAGTAATTACAGTGTATATGGAGCCCATACAGAGTGCCAGACACTCTACTAAGAATGGCACATAAGTGATCTCATTTGTTCCTTACAGAAGCCCCGTAAAGTGGTTTTTATCCTCATTTTACATACAAAGCAGGCTCCGAGGGGTTCAGTAACTTGCCCAACATCACACAGCTCGTATGTAGAAGGGTGGTATCTGTCTGCGTGCAGAGACCTGCTCTTTACCGTTATACTGTACAGACATCCAAAGCAGCCTTCACTCAGTAAACACTAAATGACCTCCTCTGTGGACCAAACACTGCGTTAGATGCTGGAATGAGGCTATCATATTGATTTCAACCACTTGACGTTGGTTTTTCATTCTGTCAGTTAGTTAGTAAATGTTCCTTAGGTGGTGTACATCCTGCTGTGTGATTTTCCCCATGGCATTACACAGCAGGTAAATTTAGGCTTTTCAGCTCAAACCGGGGAAACAGTGGTTTGGGAACAAGGCTTGTAGAGAAATGGAGAATGTGAAAGAAGGAGGTCAGAAGCTTGTGTTTTCCTGGAGTCACCTTGAAACTAATGCTTCTCCTGGGAGGAGAGCTTTGACGAGGTCCCCTGGCCACCCTCCCCATTAGAGGATGTTGAAGGGGTCAGATGGATGGGGCACATGTGCAAATCATTAAGACCACAGGCACAAGACCTGAGGCCTTTTCCAGAGTTGTATGTGGATTGGGAAATTAGCAGGGCTTCTTAATAATTGAGCCATTTAATCCCCAGTGAAGTTCAATGTCAGTGTCATTTTTGGACTTATGAGTGTCATAAGGCTGGTTTCCTTTTGATGATAATGATAATGAGTAAACATTAGATCACATTCCATTACTGAATCTCTGGTAGTCATAATAACAGCCAGCGTTTACTGAGTATCCACTATGTTCTAAGTCCTTTAGTTTTATGTCCCCATGCCCCTGCCTGAAAAGTGTCATTATCCCTTTTTTAACTTGAAAACATGAAATCACAGAGGTTTGAGAAAATTGTTTGCTCAAGGTTACTCAGGGGCAAGGTCAGCATTTGAACCCAAGTCTGCCCCACTCTCAGGCCTGTGCTATTTGCCCTACCAGGCCCCTGTGAAGGACCAGAGGGGATTGAAACAACAAAATATCACATACAACTTGTTCTCAAGATGTTAATGGAAGTATCAGGGAAAATACATGTATAGCTGAGTGTTCATGTGCTGCTTCTGGAATGTGACATTATAAATGATGAATTTGGCCAAGTTACTTAGCTTCCCTAAGTCTCAGTTTCCTTATCTGTAAAATAGACATAATAAAATTACCTACTTGCTAGGAGAGTAGTGAGTACTGAGTGAGAAATCCCTTTAAGGACTCTATTGCAGAAGAATAAACACCAAGAAGCCTCACTGGGGCACACTCCAGCTCCTGCCCACATCTCCACTTACCCCAATACCCTGTGCGTTCCAGCCGCTCCAGCCCTTCAGTTCTTTGAATGAGCCCTGCTCCCTCTAGCCTCAGAGCCTTTGCATCCATGATTTCATCTGCCTGCAACATTCTTTCTCTTTCCCCTCATATATCGCACTTTCAGGAAAATCTTCCTTTCCTGATATCCAGGTTGGATAAATCCCCTAAGCTCTAGTATCTCCCTGTCATTTCTCTTCATAGCCGTTATCATAGTTTTTATACACTTGTAAGATGATTGAATGCACATTTTTTTCCCAACTAGACTAAACTTATAATGGCTGGGCCTCTGTCTGTTTTTCTCATGACTGCATCCCTAACATGTAACACAGTGTGTAGTACATAGCAGTGTAAGATGTGTGTCCAATGAATGGATAAATAAAAAACACTCACTGTGTCTAGCACATAGAAAGCATTCAATAAATATAAGGTATTGTTGCCACTATTATGTAAAGTGCCAAGAATCAATTCAAGAGTTATATAAAAATGCTGGTTGACAATAGAGTGACAGCATGAGGCAGTGTATCAGTTATTTATTGCCACAGTAATGGTGAGAAACAAACAGCTGCAAAACTCAGTGGCTCAAAACAATATGCATTTATTTAAACCTGCAGGCCAGCTGAGTGGGTCTTCTGTTCCCATTCAGGTACTTGTTGGCTAGTGGTTTTGTTGATCTTGGCTCACATGAAGGGGACTCAGCTGTCAGGGATGGCCTAGGGTGAGACGACTGGGACAACTCAACCCTGCTCCATGTGTTCATCCTCCAGCTTCCTGGCCTGGGTGTGTTCTCATGTGAAACCAAACTGCCCTCCGCTCCAGCTCTTGAACCCATCGCATTGACTTTAGGGAAAGGCTAGTGCAAGGGAGGAAGAGCAAATCAGGTTGGAAACAGTGGCTTTCTTCTCTCATATTCATGTTTTAGGACTGTGTTCCGGCTTCCATTAATTGCAAGCTAGCAACCATAAACGGTAGAGTAAATTCTGATATCCTAGAGGTGTGAAAGCCTATTCTCTGATTTTCCTGGAGGCATTTTTCCTTTGGGCAGCAACCCTCCCTTGAATTACCTGAGCTGGAGAGCAGAAACAGTGCTTTTTGAGCTTCTGACACAGTCTGAGACATGATGGATACTTGGCTTTTAATGAAAATACGGAGGGTCAAATCACCAGGCCTGTGTCAATGGGCAGTGGCCTCTTGGAGTCCACACTCAAGTTCAGCTATCGTGTAGCCCTTGACAGATTGCAAGCTCTTTGATGGCTGGTTGTCGATTCACTTTGAAGTCTCCTCTTGCTATCTTTCTGCCCGGCTTCTCTTCCTTTTCCTTCCTCTCTGTTTTTCTTTCTTTTTCCTCCTTCAAATAATCATTCCTCAGACAATGGTTAAGAAGTTTCTGTTCTATTTATTGCTCAGACTGTGGGTATTATTTGCCCGTCTGCTCTCGGCACAAAGTTCTTTCCCCACAGCATTGCATAATGAATCTTCATGTTCTGGGAATATATACTCCACAGCTTTGGACTTATTTCACTAAGGCAAGGTGGAGAATCATCAATCCTTGTATACCAGTTAATGACCCAAAGCTGGTTACTGTGGGATTAAATGTTAAATGGAACAATCTGTTGTATTTCTTGTCAGACCTCTATTCCCATATCTAAATATTTGACAGATTCTTACTTCCAAAAATTATAACAAAATTTATTAAATATCAGACTTCAAAGAACCCTGATTTTTATAAATGAGGAAATTGAAGTTCCAAAGGATAGTAGGTGGTTAAAATGAATAAAAGATTTATGTAATTCACAAATGTATTTCAATTTCATACCAGGGATCCAGGCTCAGCCAAGACTTTCATGTTTTTGACACTTCTGACTGAGGTTAGTCAGTTTCAGGGACAGTAATAATGAAAGTAGTCAGTCTTCTTCCTGACTCATGCTGGGTAGTGGCTGGTGGTGGCTAGAAAACATGACCTCTTATTTCAGCCATCTCAGTGACTTCTTTTCCCACAGCAAACTCTGGCTACATCACTGAGCAAATATGCAAAACATTGATGTTTTTAACCCTTGGAAAAGCAAGTAGACAGAGACACCCACATTACATCACAGAAATATCTGGGTTGACAAACTCCATTGGAAAAATATGTTATAGACTCAGTGATGAAAAATCTAGTTGCTACAGAAAACACTAATTTAAATGTATAAGTTTAAGCTTGCATAAACCTCTTTTGAGCTACTTATTTTAAATTGTGAATATCATTCCTAAATTAGACTTTGCAGAACTCTCCAAAAATGTAGGGTAGTCTCACCCAGAAAGTAAATTATACTTCTTAATGAGGCTTTAGAGACTATGAGTCCGTTAACCAAAGATTTATTTTCTGGCAACTATCCAAAGTAGTATTCCCTACAAGGTAAAGTTTACATTTATTTTGAAACTTATAGAAATACAGCTACTACAATAGCATCAGTCAACCAAGAGAGAATTCTTGAGTGATTGAATTAAGCCAGGCATTTCTGATTTATGAATATTGAGGAAACACCTCTCCTCACAAAGTTCACAATAAATTTTTTGTAAAGTCCCAGCTCATCTGCTCTCAAAGACCCCACAATAACCAAATATGGTGATTATATTTATTGCTCTTTATTGCACTGACTATTACTATTTTTTGTGTTAATTAGATTCATTATAATTAACATTATAGTTAGATGGGCAAAGATTTATTAAATCACCAAATGAATGAGCAATTAAGCTGTTAAGACAACTAAAATAAGTAGCCTGATTCTTTACATAAGTTCAGCTGACTGATTCCACTCAGCCAAATAGCCCACCCCAAAAACACCTAGATCAGACATTGGGGAAAAGGGAACATGCTCTGATACAGACCCCCGGCTTTGAACTGTAGGCCATGACCCATTCCTTGAGCACCAGTATGTAATTCTTACTCCTCCAAAACCCAACCATATTTTTTCTTCTACATTCATCCATTTTTTTCTTTGTGGAACAGAGAAGATTTCCTTGGCTCCTTTCCGCAACCCTCTTCTTCCCTGCCCCAGCTTCCTCAGGCCTGTCTCCTGCAATAATGCACATCATTGTCCAACCCAGTCCATAGGACTGTCACACATGTAGTTTATCTCTTTCTTGTGGTTTCCTCATCCTTTTACCCAGGGACTGTAGCACTAATTGAGACCTTAATACCTACAATAGTCTGTAGCAATGGCAACTAGTCAAGAGCCTGGAGCTGCAATTACGTCCCTCTCTTAGGTTCCTCAGCACTGTCTAGGTGTTGAAACAGTCTGCTATTTCTCTCTGAACTCTTTGAAGACACTATTTTCAATTATCATCTAATGGACAGTACTGAATTTCCTACTCCTCATGACTGATCTGTCTGAATACTTTCTTCTATCTCTTCCAGCCAGCCCTTCATCCAGTGTCTCTCCTGTCCTAATTACAGAACAAGGTGAGCTCTCATTTTGCTCATTTGACTATAGCTAACAGGCTCTTTCCAGGACATTTTATGGATCATGCTAGAAAAGGCCATGTATTAGAGAATTGCAAATATCCTTTAAAGTGCTATGATTAAATGGTAAACACGTTTGTTGTTAATTACACCGATCTAACTTTTACCCTTTGAAAAGCAATCAAGTACCCATGACATAGCTGTTATGTCAACAGACATTCCAATAGTGTTTATCCTGTGATTGAATTCAATCTGGTGGTTGCTCAATTTCTTAAATTAATGTTGAGTTGATCTGGTAATTTATTGACATCACAATTTAATGATGTTTTAAGTTAGTTCATGAATATGTGGATATGAAAGAAAAATTGGTGGATAATATGTTATTGTAAAAATTATCCTAGTGAATATCTTTTTTGAGCTATACAATATGATCATAAAAGAACTGTAAAACCCAAATAAGATCACAGGTTAGTGCATATCCAATCTCAAAATGAGATTTTGAGAAATTAAATTTCTAGGGTCTTATACTTTATATCAGTTGCAGAGCTGGGATCAGACCATAACAGCTATTTGACAATGGACTGTAAATAAATTTCAAATTTGATTAACTTGCTAATAATCTTTGCTATTTAAGAGACATCCACCTGATTGGCCTAATAAAGATATGCTTTGCAGAGTATATTAGATGAGAGTAAAAGTCAACAGTACCTATGGTAAAACCAGAAATGCAGGTGAATGCCAAGGAGTAGGGCAAACTCATTATTTGCCAATGTCATCACAGAATGCTTCTGTGCAGGACAGAGGCAAAATTTCAGATCTCTTGTCCTCTAGTATAATCCTTTGAAATAAAAAAATGCATTTTAAGGGGGGATGCTTAAAGCATTGCTTTGCTTTATTTTCAAAAAGATAAATTAATAACTCATACCGCCACCCAACAAGATACACGCACAATGATTTGATATGCATGTACCTCTATCCCACCCGTTTACATAAAGAATCAGCCACACATTAAGTTACACCTGTCATCTGTCCATTAGTGAAGCATCACTGCATTCAGAAGCTTTCAATACCCAATCTTTCTAATGTTGTTAGACAACATTGACCTTCAGTTTCTTGCAATGTGAATAATATTGCATCATATCTACACAGAACAGTGTAATCATCTTTTCTATTCGTGGCACTAAGACAGTCAACAGTATTTGATACAATCAGCATGTGTCTTGATATGGAAGGCACATGGTGACAAGCCTAACTGAATGTAGTTATTCGGCTGTCATGAAATGCACCTTATGGTGATAAACTTCTGCCATAAAATTGGAAGACTATCACATAAACATGTTTCACGAAGAAATACACTCGCAGAATTCACTGCCGGGTTATTGTTGGAAAACAGTGTTCTATTTATTGTGCTGTGATTTTTACAGTATGTGTCAGTGTTTGGATGCTCATTACGTTTTACAATGAAGTAATTACTGGGTGGTGATTTCTTTATTCTGGGCAACAATTCTATCTAATTAGTGAACGATAAATTCAAGTGTTTATATTAGGGAAATCTGAATGGACATAGCAGGACAGGCTGATTTTCAGTGAGTAAAAGCATTGAGTTGTTTAAATTTAGGCTCCCACACTACGTGCATTTTTTTTTAATTCATGGTAAATTATTTTTTCCTATTCACCAGCTCTTCTTTTACCTCAGTCTCTGCTTTCTCTCTGTCCCTCTGTTCTTCTCTTTTTCTAATATCATTGCATTATTAATTAATAAAATAACATATTAATGATGTCAATGAAGTATCTGAGATACACTGTAGAGGCTAGGACTAGAATAATCAAATGTACTTACACAGCCCCTAAACTGATAATATACAACTTATTTAGACATTTATCCCTAAATTTTATTACGACCCTGGGAATAACACTCATATTCCAGTGCCTGCTCTCCAGCTATGAAGAACGGAAGAAGGAGCTGCTCGTAGAATCTGCGTTCTAGGAAACCAGCCTCAGTGGTTTTGCTGAGGAAGGGTCTTAAGATCGAATACCCCCTTCACAGAGCTAGAAACTGTCTGTGATTATCTGTCAAAACATGTATCACATATCTGGATGTCTCGTCTATATGTTTTGTAGATTCGTGCCATAAAACATAGCCACAGCCACCTCAAAGTCCATGCATAGTAACGACAAATAAATATTTTTTAAAGAGAAAACTATAGCCAAATACAAATGAAGACAAGTAACTTGGGAGGCTATAGGAATCAGACCCAGCCTTACCCCTGGGGCCTGGCCGTGCTGCCTGCGGGCAGTGTCACTGGGTCTTCAGAACTCCCAGTGACCTCTCAGATGGTAGCTCAAGATGCTGATGTAAGATCTGTTTCTTTAGCTATGAGGGGGCAGGTGAAGAGATTTTCGCAACTGCTAGTGGGAGGAGGAAGGCTGGGATGAAGGTGAGGGGTAAGGAAAATAAGAGAACGGAAAAGAACATAGCAGGCAAATAATCAAAAGAACACCAGTGTAGCAATGCTAATTCAGACAAAAATAGATTTTAAAGCAACACAATAGCTAGAAACAAAAAGGGACACTAAATCATAATAAAAAAAACAATCCACCAAGAATGTATTACAGTCACGTATATGAACCTAACAACACAGCCTCAACATACGTAAAACAAACACTGACATGGTTATATGGAGAAAATGAAAAAATTTGCAATCATTGTAGGAGATTTTTAACACTTGCCTATTCAAAACAGGGTAGAAAGAGTTTGTAAGGATATAGACAAACCATAGAGATTTTTTTAACTCTTGAGTGTTAATTTAAAGGGGCAACACTGTACAGTTTCAGAGTCTGGTTGCCAGAAGCAAATGCAGGTCCAGAGTTGCTAGAACATCAGATCTTTCAAGAGAAATTTAGAGTCGAGATTTTTAGGTAAGATCGTCTTACTGAAAGTGTGACAGTTTAAGACTCCATCATCATAATGACACATGCAGGCCGCACCAGCCTGGTCCTCAGGCAGGGTCAGTATCTGAGTGACCTAATGTCTGCCCTCCTCTTTATACTATACATTTCTTGAGGTCAGAATCTTTGTCTGTTTCTCCATGACTAAGTCTTCAATGGTGTTTGAGGATTAAATTAGAAAAAACATTTGATGAAAGTTTATGAAGACACAAATTAAGAATTTATTCTTGCAAATTATCTCACTGAATACTTTATACATATGCATATGGTAGAAGTTTCTGGTAGTGCAGGGGAGAAAGTGATAATGTATATTTTTTCTCTCCCCTACCAGTTCCAGCCCTTCCTAAAATATGGAGTGAATCTCATCCTTTTCTGTTTCTCCAATGCCTAGCTCATTAATACGTGGATGATGAATGAGAAAAGAAATAAATGGAATGACTATGTTTTTCATTCTTCTTCATAATTATCATAATTCTATTGACAAACATTCATCCAGCATTTACCATGTATCAGGCACTATGCTTGCTTTTTACAAGTAATTTATTAACTCCCACAACTACAGTTATGCCCATTTTACAGATGAGTAAATCTAGTCTTAGAATAAGAGAAAGGTTAAACAAGTTGTCGAAGCTCCCACACTTGTAAGTGGTAAAGCCAGGATGGGACCCTTGCTCATAAAAGCCTTATAATACATCATATATTTCATAAAGACTTTTCCAGTTAATGAGAAGAGAAATGCTGACTGAGCAAACATGAAAATTATAATCCTCTCGTGGCAATCTCAACTACTTAACTGACGCTTTCAGTAAGACTTACTCATTCACTCAAAATTCAGCAAATATTTATTGAGCACGGACTGTAAGTCTGGCACTGTGCTAGGCACTGGGGATCTAGCAGTGAACAAGACAGAACATTCCTGCCTTGTGGAGTTGATATTCTAGGGGGAGAAACAATAAACAAATATGAATAATGAATATGAAACAAATATGAAAATAAACAAATACACATATAATTTTAAGTACTTATAAGAGCTGTGAATAACATAATCCAAGGTCAAAGAATAGAGAATGATGGGGCGATTTTTCAGCCAGGATAGTAAAGGAAGTCATTCCTGGGAGTAAGTGATTCTTGGGAACATCAGGAGAAAGAGAGTTCCAGAGAGAGAGAAGAGCAGATACAAAAGCATAAGAAGGAGCCTGCTTATTGGTTCAAGAATTAGGAAGCTGGAATCAGTGAGCAATGAAGAGAATGGGAGGAGATGGAGTCAGGAAGTGGGCAGGGGCCAGATCCTGTAGGTTCTTTTAGGCCAGACAAAGGATTTAGGGGTTGTGTTTCAGTGTGATGGTAAGCCGCTGGAGGGTTGAGGGCAGGGAAATGATATGGTCTGACACACATTTTGAAATAATCACTCTGGTCGCTATGTGGAAATATGGCTAGGGGGCTAACATGGGGTTCTTTGCAGTTTGGGCTCATTTATATGGGTCTGTTTTTTCTTTACCTATCAGTAAATTTTGGGAAAGACTAGAATCCAGAACATTAATATGAAGTCTTGGATAAATCCCATAAACTTTCTAAACTTCAGTTTCCTTATAAATAACATGGAAATAATACCTGCTCAGCCTTCTCCACAATATTGTTGGGAGGATTAAATGAGATAGTATAAATTGAACTGATCATACACTGTATAGGGGTAAGATGTAATGGTTATTATTAAGATTAGTCCTAATGATTATAATAGCAAAAAAGATAAAAATCTAACATTAAAGGAGACCACATTTGCTTTGGTGTGTACCCCATTTAGCTGAATAGAATGAACACTGCAGTTAATAGTAGTAACTCACCTTATGCGAGTGAACAGTACTTTTGTTATTACATTAACCCACAATTGCCCTGCTTGGATTTTGTTGGCATAGTCCAAATACATCAGAAAAAGTTTTTTAAAAAAACCTCTGTCCCTAAACTCTGAACACTCAGGAAAATACTCGTTGGGACACCTACATTGTTTTTTCTGCCAGTGGCCAACTGCTGTTTTAACAGACATCTTTTCTGAACTCACCCGGCATCAGGTAGACAAAAGCAGAGGCTCCAGTAAATGATGAATCAGTGTCGTGGCTGCTCTCTCCGTACATGGCCAGTTTTTACTTTGAGATGCTATTTCCCACTAGAAACTTAGAATGTGGGTCTGACTTTGCCTAAGGAGGCAAGGTGGTGTAGCAGAATATGCCCAGACTTTGGAGCCAGATGGGACAAACTTGAAACCCAAGACAAATTTGAGTTTAAATCCAAAATCACTTCTGCTAGTTTTGTGACCTTGGACAAATTTTTTTTGAGTCTCAGTTTGCTTATATGTAAAATGGAGATAATAATCCTTGCACACCTGTTGGCCTGAGGCTTAAATAAAATCAGTATACAGAGAACCTGGCCTATAGCAGGCATACAATGAGTGATAATTACTGCTATTCTCTTTAGGAGGCAAATCTCTCTCTCATAGTGGTGGGCTGGGGTCAGGGTGGGAGGGCACTCACTTTGTTATTAGGGTTGGTTCTAGAATTTTAGGAACAAGGATTGCAAGCCTGCCCAAATTGTCTCCCTCACTAGCCTGTTTGGATTTACTTTTCCATCTTTCAAATGTCCATCCTCATCCCTTTCAAAGGTTTAACATTTAAGGCTAGAGAATTATTTCTAGAACATTGTTGAAATGAACACAGTCTTTCTGAGGGTAGACCTCTTTCATTAACATATAAATATGAATGACTTTCATAGCAGCATGTTAGGGGCACAGAGTGCAGTCTTTTGAAGACACCACACTGTGGCTTGTGAAATCCTGGAATATTGCAATTAATGCACTTGCAAGAGATCATCTCTTATCCATGACTCCTCAACCTGTTAGGGTGAAAAACAGTTGAGACAATCTGTAAAGATCAATACATTTTCATATGAAAGTACTGCTGTACACTTACACACAATGTAATTCATGTATAATTTCAGGTTGTCCAGAGTCCTCAGGTCCATGCGTGGGCCTCATATTAAGAAGCTACAACTTTCTTAGAGTTTGTCTGTTTTCTGATCAGGAGAGGAAACTGAGTCCCAGATTCATAGATGAATGTAGTTGGATATATAATTGCTGAATGGATTTCTCAGGAAGGAGACTTTGAAGTGGAGACTAGTGAGTAGGATGTTTATCAAGGAGTGCTCTTGGGATCAACACCTATGTGAGGGAGAGAAAGGAAGCAGAATTGGGCAAAGGGAGAAGTTGAGCTGCGATGCAGTCTTTTTTATTGCTGAAGATTCACCATGAGCTAACATCTACTGCCCGTCTTCCTCTTTTTGTATATGAGCCACTGCCACAGCATGGCTACTGACAGATGAGTGGTGAAAGTCCATGCCCGGGAACCAAATCCGGGCCGCTGGAGCAGAGCGCACCAAACTTAACCACTAGGCCACTGGGGCTGGCCACAATGCATTCTTAACCAAGGCCTCAGCTGACCCCATGGGGACCTCTGGAGGTAAAATGGCCTTTCTGAGTTGTTCCAAGTTGGGGCAAGAGGGCCAGCCAGGCTTCTTCATTGACCAGTCTTTGGATGTGGACTTCCCTGAGTAAAGCAGAGCTCTTCAACTGTGGCAGTCCTTGAAAAAGTGACAGCTGAGGCTATCTGCCAGGATTACCCCCAGCAGCTGCAGGAATGAGTCCTTCAATCCTGGAGGGAGAATCTGGGTAGCACATCACAGCATCTACCACATAAAGTGACTTGCCCAAGGTCACATATTTGGCAGAACAGCTGGGACTTGGACCCAGTCTCCAGACTTCTAGTTCAGTGCTCTTTCCATTCCCACTTTGCCTCTTTGTCCATTGCTCCTAGTACATTTCATCCCACTGTCAAAATTTAAAGCCCTTTTACTATTCTCCTATGGAACAACTCTACCCCAGAGTGCTAGAAAGGAACATTTCCTTGGATATTGTCTAAGCCTCTCTGTGTGGGTTGTTAAATGTCCTGCTACTCTTGTGCAAGACCAGATAACACCTGTAATTGGAAAAAAAGAACCTAATATTAAACTCCATTACTCAGCTCAGTAGCACAATAGACACAGAAAAGGTTCAAAAAGGGGCAATGAAAAATAATTGAGTCATACCAGAAGTATATGGAGTAATGAGTTTAATTTCCCAAATTCTCAATTTCTACCCCCAGTTCCAAGCATGTTTCTTTTTATACAATTTAGCCATAATTTCATGGTAGCATTACAGTGTATTGACTAAGAACTAATTAGTGTATTCAAGTCTTTAATGTGTCTGATTTGTGAATTGCAACTTTTGGAGCTTTTTCTTTTTCTTTTTCTAATTTGACCAAAGCTAAACCATCTTTTAAAATGCCACCCTTGATGATAAAGTCCTTTGCTGCCAAGGGAGGTCCCACAGATTTCTGATGGCAGCCAAGAAGCAAAAGGAATGCATCTCCCTCCCTGTTTCTTTGTCTACAAGTGTCGTTTCTCAAGAAGAGCCCTGCTGTCTAGCTGGGATGGAGATTGGACCACACGATGCTCATGCCCTTCTTATCAGCATCTGGTCTACTTTCCTACCTGGTTTTCTTTGGCACCCTGAAGAAGGGTTCCTCTACATCAAAATCAGAGATATCACAAATAATAGTCTGTGCACTACAAAGGCTGTACTATCATAAATAGTCGGTTTGCATTTGCTGCTCAAGACTGCAGTAGACATTACTGGGGTTCCCCAATATCTGGCTCCCTTCTTCTTCTCAGCGTCCTTGTACGTGGATGGGACCATGTAACTATTTCTGACCATAAAATATTAGCAGAAGTGATGCATCTCATTTCCAGGCTGAGTCAGTAACAATCCCATATATTATTCTCATCTCACCTTTCCCCTGCTCTGGTAATGATAAAGAAGGTCTTGTGTTGGGATAATGAAACTCCCTTCCTACCTGCAAAAAAAAGAAAACTGCCTTGATCTTTGAGTCATCTTTTGGAGAACGGCTTTCCTAGAGAGTCATCCAGACCTAACCCATAGTGGACTTTGAATTAGTAAAAAATAAATCTTCACCTTATAAAGCCACTAAGATTTTTGTTGTTATTGCAGCATAGCCTAGCGTATGCTAACTAATATAAGTGCTTCCTCTTTTGCCTCATCTTATCCCAGCACTGAATACTTACCTAAGAAGTCTGCATATACCTAAACTTTTTCCCTGGTCTCTAACAGCCCAACAAACTGTGCCATTGTGTTCTCAGAGTTCAGACTTGGATTAAAGTCTTCCTTGCACTACTGGCTTCCCTCACTAGTGGGGAGGAAGTAGGAGAATATTTCCTCGCCTTTGTAGCCTCTGAACTTAGTATAAGCCTAGGCTATTGTTAGCATTCAATAAATGTTTATTGGACAGTGAATTGATGACTGGATATCTCTTTTGGGGATAGTATGCACGTGTTTTGCACTCAGGCATTTTCCAGTTCTTTTTCTAATCCACCACCAGTTCTCATTCACCCTTCTTTGAGTCTTTTGCAGAGAGGGCAAGAGAGGATGTGAACATATCTCAGAGAAAATGAGGCACAGGCTTCAGAATCTTCATTCTCTCTTCATCATTTATTACCTCCGTGACCTTGGGAAAGTTACTGAGCCTTCCTAAACCTCATTTTTCTCATCTGGAAAAATGGGAGCTAATAAGGCCTGCTTCACAGGGTTGATATAAAGATTACAGGAGACAATGCATATAGACAGCTTAGCATGATGCCTTGCACAAAATATATGGCATATAACAAATACAATCTATTGAATCTATTTGATACCTTTCTTTCTCTTTAGGTTTCTTTCTCTACTGTTTCTCTGACCCTGACTTCCAACTACCACCTGGTGTCCCCTCACTATCCAGCGATTGTCTCACTATCTGGTGACGTCTCATCGAATCCTATCTTCTTCTGACAGTGGCCTGTGCAACAAGTCTACTTTCTTCCCTTTAAAAACTGTAGATAGTTGTTGGGTTAAATGGGGCTAATAATCTAATTACTACTACTAATTAACTTAGCATGTCAAGAACTAATCTGATACTGCTTTAGGAGTGCATGAATTTTAAGAAGGGATACCCAGAAATCCAGGGCATCTGAAACAAAGATGGTTCTATAATGGCAGAATCCCAAACTAGAGTGACTGGCTTTGGGGAAGATTGGGGACAGTTGGCACCAGAGATTCTCACTCCTTATTTGAGTCCCACCACGTAGGTGGTCATTGATTTTGTTCACGGCTAGAGCTGGTCCTGAGATCAGCAGTCCTCACCATAACCATATCTAGATGTATATGAGGTAGAGGGGCTATTGTTTTTGCATGTATTTTTATATTTTATTTTCATAATTGGCATATAGACTGATACTGTCCATTCTCAGATAATTGTCAAATTAAGAATTTATTATTGCTACTTTTCAGCGTGTCATTTTTAAAAAATTCATTTGCAGCATCTACATAGTGTCATTGATCCAGATTCTCAAAACCTTAATAGAACCTAAAGCAGAGAAGGTGTAAGTCACTAGAGTCCTTAGGATCAGTAAATCTTTATTACACTATATATGTACCCAATAAAAGTGACGTCCCTTCCTTCAACAGAAACAAAAGAAATTTCACTGTTCCAATGTCACTTCAATCCTCCATGTAACCCTAAGGTGAATGTCTTCTGTGTGCCCAGTGAAGCCAATCTCTGCCTCCTCCATCCTTCATTATGGCCTGCGAGGCTGATCCACATGGATAGAACTGATGGATTCCCTTGCCTTCTTGCTGCAAGTTCAGTCAATGGGAAACACAGGCAGGGGTTTGGAGGATGAAGAGAGAGTGAGGCTAGAACATTTATTTCCCTAACTGCCTCCTTGATGAGTGGCTGTGGAATGATTTTGTCCTTCAGTGGAAAGCCATAGCTCCTGTTAGATGGTTGGCTCCATTTAACCACCTGTCTGGGTTTCTGTAACCACTCCCTTTCCTTACCCTTTCAAGTCTGAGATGCTAATGGCTCCCCTACTGTAGGTAGACCCACAGTACTACACCATCCAACTTGGTTTCCCTAAATCCTATGTATGTCTTTGTAAATTGTAAATTTTAGCTAAATTATTCTCAAATATCCCATTGTCTCCCGCCAGGACACTGATATACATCCACCAATCTGTTTTCTATTTGGGTCCTGGTGCTGCATTGCCCAGAGAAACCTCTCAGATGGACATAATCCTTTCCTTCTGATATCATGGCAATACCTCCACATTTAAAATTCCTGGACAAAATTGAGTGATTTTTCCTTATTTTAAGACATTGTACTGTCTTTTTTCTTTTTCCCATAAGAAAGTGTTATCAGTAGAAGAGCTTTCAGCCTTTCCCAGGTCCAGGGGTGGAGGCGGGCTTCCAGAAAGTATGACAAATGCACAAGCATGTCAAGTTGTGACAGTCTCAACTGGCTGAGATTTCAAAAATCTTATGAAAGGGAGACTTTGAAGTGCCTTATTCAAAGACAGCCAAAGCTTTTATCATCAGAGAAAAAGATTCTAATATGGCCTGATAATTAGCATAGAGTGGGGGTCTTCACCCCTCTGAGGAATGAGATGTCATAGCTGGAATGTTCCCTGAACCCAAATGTGGTTGCACAAAGAGGCTGGGTCTCATTCCTGAAATTTATAACCTTATCAACCATAGTTTTATGAGATACGGCATCATTTTTTAAAAAGGCTTGAACCCTTATAGAGCTATTCAAATAACTGTTGAGTCATTTGAACTGAAATAGGAGTTAGTTCAAAGTGGCAGTTCATAAATTTGAGGTGCTGTTGTTTCAAGGAGAGGGCATAAATGCCAAGCAAAGAGTGTGAGGCACTAGTTTGCTAACTTATATGCTCATGACTGTAGAGGAGTGGGGGACGAGTCATATGGAATTTGACTTTCAATTTGACTTTAGAGTGTAATTCGAGGCCATCAGCCATCAGCCACACAGAACACACTTCATGTACATATTTGTTTATTCATTCAACGTATGTTTTTTTTTAGTTCAAACTGTATACCAGGGGAAAAGTGAGCAAATAACAAGGCAGGCCTTTAAGGAATTTCTAATTTAATGTGGAAGGCCTGAAAATACTGGATTATGATATAGTATGCTAAGTGCTTTGTGGCAGAAGGAGCAGGGAACCATGGAGCACAGAGGAAAAGGTCGTGGCTGTGGGCCTAGGGAGTGTGGCTGGGGCAAAATTAGGGAAGACTTTGTCCGAGGAAGGGATGCGTGAGCTATTCCTTCAAGGATGAGTTGTAGTGTCTCACATGGGCGAGGTCAGGGAGGAACTACTGCCCAGCAGAGAGTGCAAGGAGCTTTGCTGCTTGAGGAAGCAGGAACAATCCAGAGAACTTCAGGTGATCCCACAGGGCTGAAACGTGATGTTTGTGGAGTGGGGTGGCATGGCAGAAGGTAGTGCCTGGATGTGGGGGGCATTGAAGGTTAAGGGATCTGGCTTTACTCCAAAGGCTAACAGCCTCATGCTTTCTCCAGGCATTCTCACCTGGGGAAACAGTGGAAGTACAGCTTACTGGGCCCTACTCTTTGACATGTGGATTCAGTAGACCTGGGATGGGATTAGGAACCTGCATTTTAAAAAGCAACCTAGGGACCATGTTTTGAGAAATACTGCCTCAGGAGTTGGAAGACCCTGGAAGGGAGTTAAATGGAGGGAGCCCCAAATAGCATATCTACACAAACAATCATTTGCCCTCCTTTGCACTCTTCTCTACTATTCTTCTGATTTGACCCTCCTTCTGTGAGAATCAAGACAAGTTGAAGGGTGTTGCTGAAATGATCTGTTGTTGATGTGTTGCAGTGGATATGTGACCCTCTCCAGTTGGTCACCCGAGAGCTATTTCATGTTGCCGTTTATACAGTTGATGTAGATCCCAAGCAACTCCAAAGTGTAATTGAATAGATTAGCAATATAAAGTAAGTATGCAATGGGACAATAAAACGGTTTACATAAAGAATAAAAACCAGCTGAAAGGGAGTAGCTGTTACCTGGAGACCTGGATGCCTGGTTAAGAAAGATGAGATTTGAGCAGCTTTAAATTTCCTGGTAACATAGCAAAAAATAGAAAATATGTTGAATTATTCATTTTGCATTGTTTAATAAAAAGAGCATTCCTTTGTTGGAGACAAATATTTTCCTCTCTTAGTTTCAAGGAAGCCTTTGTGTAAATGGTCAAGGTCAATTACAGTTCTGTAGAAAGTAGAAACCCTGTCCCTGTTATAGGAAAGTGACTTAGTTTTTTAAACTTTGAATACCTGAGTGGGGAAGGATCAGGAAGTTTGTAATTGCACCTAAATAATTTTTGGTGGTGGCACAAAATTGAGCCTGGACAAAGTACGGTGTTTTGGTTTGTATTTAGGATTGCACACACACAGGGCTTTCCATTTGTTCTTAGAAATAAGGTTATATCTTTGTTGTTATTATAAGTGGAGTTACTCTGTTCAAAACCTTGCTTCTAAAAAACAACTGAGGCAGTTGATAGTAGTAAAGATCAAAGATGTCCGGATATCTTTGGCCTAATAAAATTTAATGTCTAACACATAATACAAGTGACCCATAAAAGCAAGGGAGATGGGCATATAATAAAAAGCACAAATTTTGGAATGCAAAAGGAACAAAAAGAAAAAAAAATGCATTGAAGAAAGTAGAGAGACAAAGAGAAAAAGATGTAGAGAATTTTTTTATAAGTGTAAAATTCTTGTATTATGATGAGCAAGCATTGAACAACTGCAGAGAGAGATCTGTGAGCCCCTGTAACAGAGAATGAGATGAATGTGTAGGATCTTGACCTGGGAATTTAGGGAACCGGGTTGGTATTTGTGTTGCCTTTGCTGTGGGTGAACATAGTTTGAACTCTGTATGTATCAGTTTAATCACTCATAAAATAAAGAAATTAGTTACAATAGGTCAGGGATCAGCAACTCCATCCCAGGAGCTAAATACAGTCTGATACCTATTTTTATGAATAAAATTTTACTGGGGTACAGCCATGCTGCTCATTCATTTACATAATGTCTACGGCTGCTTTCATGCTACAGTGACAAAGTTGAGTAGTTGCAACAGAGAGTATGTGGCTCACAAAGCCTGAAATATTTATTATCTGGTCATTTACAGATAATGGTTGACACTCCCTGCAATGGACGATTATATGAATTAGTGAGAATATCAGTTTGGTTTCTGTAAAAGTGGAGCCAAAATTAACAATGGCTAAAAAACACGCAGGCATACCTTGGAGATACTGTGAGTTCGGTTCCAGATCACCACAATAAAGCAAATATTGCAATAAAACAAGTCACACAAATTTTTTGGTTTCCCAGTGCATATAAAAGTTATGTTTACACTCTACTGCAGTCTATTAAGTGTGCAATAGCATTATGTCTGGAAAAACAATGTACATTTCTTAATTAAAAAATACTTTATTGCTAAAAAATGCTAACCATCATCTGAGCCTTCAGCGAGTCATAATCTTTTTGCTGGTGGAGGGTCTTGCCTCAATGTAGATGGCTGCTGACTGATCAGGGTGGTGGTTGCTGAAGATTGGAGTGGCTGCGGCAATTTCTTAAAACAAGACGATAATGAAGTTTGCCTCATCAACTGACTCTTCCTTTCACCAATGATTTCTCTGTAGCATGAGATGCTGTTTGATAGCACTTTACCCACAGTGGAACTTCTTTCAAAATTGGAGTCAATCCTCTCAAACTCTGCTGCTGCTTTATCAACTAAATTTGTGTCATATTCTAAACCCTTCATTATCATTTCAATGATCTTCATAGCATCTTTACCAGGAGTAGATTCTATCTCAAGAAACCACTTTCTTTGCTCATCCATAAGAAGTAACTCCTCATCTGCTAAAGTTTTATCATGAGATTGCAGCAATTCAGTCACATCTTCAGGCTCCACTTCTAATTCTAGTTCTCTTGCTATTTCCACCACATCTGCAGTTGCTTCCTCCACTGAAGTCTTGAACCCTTTGGAAGTCATCCATGAGGGTTGGAATCAACTTCTCCAAACTCCTGTGAGTGTTGCATTTGGCCTCTTCTCATGAATGACAAACGTTCTTAATGGTACCTAGAATGGTATATCCTTTCCAGAGGGTTTTCAATTGACTTTGTCCAGATCCATCAGAAGAATCACTACCTATGGCAGCTATAACCTTATGAAATGTATTTCTTAAATAATAAGACTTCAAAGTCAAAATGACTCCTTGATCCATGGGCTGCAGAACGGCTGTTGTGTTAGCAGGCATGAAAACAACATCCATCTCATTGTACATCTCTATCAGAGCCCTTGGGTGACCAGGTACATGGTTAATGAGCAGTGATATTTTGAAAGGAATCTTTTTTTTTTGAGCAGTAGGTATCAACAATGGTCTTAAAATATTCAGTACACCATGTTGTAAACAGATATGCTGTCATCCAGACTTTGCTTTTTCATTTATAGAGCACAGGCAGAGTAGACTTAGCATAATTATTGAGAGCCCTACAGTTTCTAGAATGGTAAATGAGCTTTGGCTTCAACTTAGCCACTAGCTGCATTAGCCTCTAACAAAAGAGTCAGCCTGTCCTTTGAAGCTTTGGAACAGGCATTGACTTCTCCTCTCTAGCTATGAAAGTCCTAGAGGGCATCTTCTTCCAATATAAGGTTATTTCATCCACATTGAAAATATGTTGTTTAGTGTAGCCACCTTCATTATTTACCTTAGCTAGATCTTCCAGATAACTTACTGCAGCTTCTACATAAGCACTTGCTGCTTCACCTTGTACTTTTATGTTATAGAGATGGCTTCTTTCCTTAAACCTCATGAACCAACATTTGCTAGCTTCAAACTTTTATTCCGTGGCTTCCTCACTTCTCTCAGCCTTCATAGAATTGAAGAGAGTTAGGGCCTTGCTCTGGATTAGGCTTTGGTTTAAGGGAAAGTTGTGGCTAGTTTGATCTTCTATCTAGATCACTAAAACTTTCTCTATATCAGCAATAAGGCTGTTGCACTTTCTTATCATTTGTGTGTTCATCGGAGTAGCCCTTTTAATTTTCTTCAAAAACTTTTTCTTTGATAATTGTTTTTGTGGGTCAGTGTTTGGAATTTTCCAAAGAATCCATTTTGTAAATGATCTTTAGAAATATAGTTGTGCTGTAAAGAGTAGGACATGAAAAGGGTATGAGAAGAGGCTTAACATCAGATAATCAGGGTTTGAATCTCAAGTTGCATTTGAGCAAATTAGTTGACCAGTCCAAGTCCTGGTTTTATCATCTGTGCAACAGGGATAGTAACAGTACTCATGACAGAGTTTTTTTTCTGTGTGTGTGTGTGTGAGGAAGATCAGCCCTGAGCTAACATCCATGCTAATCCTCCTCTTTTTGCTGAGGAAGACCGGCTCTGAGCTAACATCTATTGCCAATCCTCCTCCTTTTTTTTTTCCCCAAAGCCCCAGTAGATAGTTGTATGTCATAGTTGCACATCCTTCTAGTTGCTGTATGTGGGATGTGGCCCCAGCATGGCTGGAGAAGTGGTGTGTCGGTGTGCGCCCGGGATCCGAACCCGGGCCGCCAGTAGCGGAGCGCGCGCACTTAACCGCTAAGCCACAGGGCCGGCCCTCATGACAGAGTTTTAAGGATTCAACGAGATAATGTACCTAAAGCACTCAGCACAGAGCCTAACAACATAATAAACACCCTATAAATGTAGCTCTTATTATTTTTACCCATTGAAGATTTATATTATAATACTGATAAGAGCACTGATCTCTCTTAAACCCAGAACCCACGTAACTTAAACTTATCTTAAATTGTATCCTTCATCTCCTATGAGTCCTACACCCAGCATCTGGCAAAGCAGGGTCCAAAGTGTAAGAGATGTGGCTGACAAGAGTGTCTGATGATAACACTTCCCATGACTGAGGAGAAAGAGTGGGAGAACATTGTATAGAATGGATATACATAAATCGATTATTAATAACCAGTAAACACTGCCCAGACCAGTGTTTATCAATATTTTTTTCATTACTACCTTCCCCTAAGGAGCCTTTTTAGACATTTTTTTCTAATTGCTCCCCCATGAAATTTTAATATCTCAGATATACTACATATCTGGTTATATGCTGTATATATATCCATGCTTTCTATATTAAAAGAGTAAAATTTTTTTTTCATCCCCATCAAAACTAATTTTCATCCCCTTGGGGGCAATATTGCCTCCATTGAAAGTTCATGGCATAGGCTATGCAACCTCAGAAAACCCCTAAAATTCATTTTGCCAAATAACACAAGACTTTATTCACTGTCTTTATGAAGAATGTCTCAAACAATGTGGGTACGAAGAATATGTATAAGATTAACCTACTAGGCAATGCTCATTGTTGTCTTCATTATAAATAAAATTAATTAAATAATTCATCATATAATTATTGTCTAATATCTTTCTTACTCAATTGTAAGCTCTGTAGTGGCAGGAACATGTATATCTGAGTCATTGTTGAACCGAATCTGACACAAAATAGACAATCAATATATCTTGAATATATTAATAAGAATTTTAATGTCTGATAGGGAAATGAGGATAAGACATGTAAAAATGAAAGTATTCATGACCTTATTTAGAGTTGTGTATGAGGAGCAGCAAGAGATAGGAGGAACTGAGACAGCCAAGGTCATTTTCCTTTACTTAGTAGAGATTTAATGCTTCCCTTGAGGAGCTTTCTAGTCAAAAGCTTGAGGATGCAACCTTGTCTTGTTCATTATTAAATGCCACAGAGGTCTTAACACAATGCCTTCTAAATGGTGGTTGAATATTGTTTGAATTTTGAGTTAATAGTTAAGATAGAAAGTAAGTCTTGAAAGAGAGGTATAAATCTGCTTACTTTTTTCTTTTCTTATTCATTTATTTAAAGATATATTGAGAATTATCTATATTTAGATCTTTTAAGAGAAGCTTTTCAAAAAGATACATTTTATTTTAATACATTAGGTTCATATCTTTCTTTTCTCCCTTCAGTTCATCTAACACATTACAATTCTTTTCCTTTTTTTTTTTTTTAAATAAAAAAGATTCTAAAAACCCAATTATAACTATCTTAAAAGATAAAAGGACTGTAGGGAGATTTAAAAAAAAAAACCTAAAATGAGTTGGATATAGCAGTTCTCTTTTTTGCTACATTTTTGTGGCTGCTGTGGGAAGACTATAAAAACTTCAAGTCTGATTTTGGTGGATAAATTTCCAACAACCTCCCCCCTCAAGGAGTGATCAGTATTATGGACAAAAGGGGAGTATTTCTTCAATATGTCCATTTGATTTTATTTTGTGAGGCAACCACCTTTGTAAACCTCACTAACATGTCAGAAATATGAAACTGTCTTCAGTTCACTGCCCTGTAAAAGATGAGTGGCAAAAAAATAAATAAATAAATAAAGCCAGGAATGCCTGAGTAAGTCATTTTATTTTTTATGATTCAAGCCCCAAAAGGTCTTGAACTGTCAGATTTATTGTCTATCCAATTTTATGACTTTTAGTTGTATTTATTCTTTGATGTTTACCGTCAACTGTGCCTACGTGCACCGTGGTCTGTGGGATTTCATATTGCTAAATCATTTTTTAAGCTTTAGTTGTAGCTTCTATTTAGCATCAATCCCCCGAGACATGCCATTAACATGAATCATTTTTGAAAGTGTTTGGTGCAATATGAACTCCTTGTTGAGTCGATCACTCATCGTGATGGAAAGAAACGATGACCTTCTCAGAAATACCCATCACAGTTAAATAACCAAGGACGGGACCTAACGGTCAGAGACTTCTGATTGGGGTGCTCCCATCAACTTAATCACCATCCCCAAAGTGGAAGATGGGAGGTCAGTGCAGCTTCAGGAGAGAAATAGGAAAAGAGGGGGGCAAGGGGCAGGAAAAATGCTGACCCACACCACAGCTATGTTATCAAAGGGTGTTTTTTTCCTCCTTCCATGAAGGTTATTTTCACAGCAGCAACTTCAATGGCTGTCATGAACACTATCTGAGTGCGTTCTTCTCTAACACTCTATTTTAAACTTCCAATCTTGTTTTGTTTTTCAAGAAAACTTAGGTTACTTTCTCTGATTTCTCTTCTCTGCTATGCCCCCGAACCCCTCATATTTTTTCTGACTTCCGTCTCTGTATTCAGCTGCTCAGCTAATAGAGATCTGGCAGTTTCGTTACTGACTAAAAAGTTTCTCAAAGAATTAAGTAGAATTACCACCGGAAATAAGTGTTCTCCTTGGTTTATACCAAGTGTTTAGATATTTTCAAGCTGTAGGCCAGTGTAATAACTTATAGATTATTCTGGTAGGTTGGCATTCTTTCTCTGCTTATGTTTGGTTAAGTTTGGCCTTGAGATCTTCCCCTCCCCTCAGATTTTCTAGCTCCTTCTTCAGATAAATACAAACACACTATATACTATGATTAGGGGACAATATGGACGTATATTCTGAAGCAGAGGTCAGGAAACTGCAGCCCACAGGCCAAATATGGCCTTCTGACTGTTTCTGTGAATAATGTTTTATTGGAACATTGCCACACCCATTCATTTATGCGTTGTCTGTGGCTGTTTTCACTGCACAGCAGCAGTGGGTAGTTGCAATCGAGACTTTATGGTCCCCAAAGACTAAAACATTTACTATCTGGCCACTTGCAGAAAAATATGGTATTCTAAGTTGTAGTTATTCAAACATAATCCTATTGACTAAATAAACAACAATAATTATTTTATTTTATTGGGATTTTCTCAAACTAGAAGGCCAAATTGTTGAGAAACATACCAGCATATTTTAGGAGAAAACTTCCGCTTTACTTTGAGTATTTGGCTCTATGCTTTCAGGCATCTTTTAAGCTGTTATTATTTTTTTCTATTTAAATAGGTTCTCTCCAGTTTGAAAAATATGAAATTTTCTTATATATATATTTTAACTTTTGGGGACAGTCCCAATCTAAGCTTTGTCTAATTGTTCCTGTATAAACTGACAACATTTAGTATTATCTAATTAAAATTTGCCAATTTGTTAGGGAAAATATAGTCTGTTTGGTTTTTTTTTTTTTCTTTCTTTTTTTTTTTTTGTGAGGAAGATCAGCCCTGAGCTAACATCCATGCTAATCCTCCTCTTTTTGCAGAGTAAGACCGGCTCTGAGCTAACATCTATTGCCAATCCTCCTTTTTTTTCCCCACCAAAGCCCCAGTAGATAGTTGTATGTCATAGATGCATAGTCTGTTTGGTTTTATTCTGCATTTTTTTTTATAAATTGTGAGGTTGAACACCTTTTCCTATGTTCATTTGTTGTGTGTACTCATCCTTTGTGAATTCTCTTCACATTCCTTCATTTATTTTTCCAAATAGGATTTTGCTGAAATTCTTCACTAAATTGGTTATACCTTTTATTTGTGTTATCCTAGTATGAATATTCCAATCAGAATTTATACTCCCACCAGTGCAGCCTCTCATGTAAGAGGACATGTAGAATGCCCTGAGCATATGGCATAGTATCTTCTATGTGTTTTATGATTTTAAAATATAATGGAGCACCTATGACAGCGGAAATCACAAAACAAAGAGTAAATAAACACTTTTAGGAAAGAGAAACTTATATTAAGAATTAAGATTTTCTTGTCATAAAGGCAAATGTTTCTAATTCTCTGAGATTATAGCAAATTTTATCGACTTTCAACCAAACAAGGAATTTAAAGTTACTTATAGTATTGCACATGGTTTGAGCTTTTCTTCTTTTTTCTTAAGCTCAAACATGCTTTAGGGTTCATGTGATTTTTATTTGGCACGATATAGTGTAATTGAATGAGACACTTACTTCCAAATGATAGATGCCTATGATTGAGAAGAAAGTAGTTTCTTTAAATTGTAACTGACTTATGAAGATGAATGGCTTGTTAGTGTAAGTAGCTTTATGGCTAGACAATTCCGAAAAAGAGACTGAGATTGAAATATCTAGCAATTTTAGAATATTTGCATAGTGAGTGTGTGAGTCTGTGTGTATGTGGCATGGGACAAAGGAAGGACCATGTGTGTAAACACGTGTGTACACACACACACTATATAGAATGCACTGCTCCAAGATCAAAAGGCATACAGATATCCTACTGATATAATGGTGATTTTTATTTTTAATAACCAAAAATTAAACCGATTGGTGAAGGGAAAGCTCATTTTCTTTGCTAGGGAAAAACAATAGTCAGTAGTTTTCATTTATGGAGATCACAGAGAGAATTATTCTATATTGTTGTGTGTCCGAGAACAGCGATACAATTCCAAAGTAAAGCGTATGTGGAAATTAGTTTCCAGTGATGGCTGCCACCGATTCTTTCCTTCCCTGTATGTGCACGCTGCTTTTCCCCTTGAATCTAGGCTGGCCTTAGTGATTTGCTTGACTAGTCAAATGAAGTAGGAGTGATATTCTGGGACTTCCCAGGCTACATCATAATAAGCGTGTTAGCTTCCCCGTGGGTCCCTTGGAAAGTCGATCCTTGGAATACTTCCTCTCAGAACCCAGTCACCAATCTGTGAGAAACCCAAGTAACATAGAGAAGCCACATGTCAGTCTCCTCCCTGGTTGATAATCTCAGTCAATAGCCGACATCAACTGCCAGGCATGTGAGGGAGCCATAATGGATGTCTAGTCTAGTTCAGCCCTATACTCCTGTTCAGCCTCCATCCGATTGGAATTTCATGAGAGCTTCCTAGCTGAGACAAGTCAACACATAGAATTGTAATAGTTAGTAATAAATTGTTATTTTAAACCACTATGTGTTGTGGTGGTTTGTAAAGCAGCAAAAGATAACTGATACAGTATAAAACATTTGTGAAAAGCATCAAGGTACTGATTTTATAGAAGATATATCAATAGGATGAGTAGGTTTAAAATATCCAGAAAGAAAATTTTTCTGCCTTCTCAACCTCCACAAAAAGTTCCTCCCAGATCCGAGGAACATCCTCCTAACTCTCTCAACCAGAGAGGTCAGGATCAGACCTTGTAAGCTGGAGTTCAGAACCTGGACTTCAGTTCCTCCCTAGGTGTGCATTACTAGTCAAGTTAGTAGATACTAAATGGAATATAAGCTCACAGGGTGATAGAGACATTTGAGGACAACAGCATTATAAAAGAGCAATAAGTTGAACAAAGCAGAAAAGATAAAACAAGGAACAGACAGAACAAGAATTTAAAACAAATATAATAATTAACCTCAAAAAATATGAGAGGATATTGGAAACATAAAACAAAAATTAGCCAGTAGAGAAGAACCAAGTGAAGACATGAAATAATAATCCCAATAGATAAGGTAAATTGTAAAAGAGTACAGGCAGAGAAAGCATTATTGAACTGAAAGATCAGGTCAAAAACTCATTCAGAGCAAGTAAATAAGAGAACAATAAAATGCCAAATTGATTATAATAGAGATCCCCAAAATAGAGAAAAGAAATAAAGAGGGAGAAATACATGAAAAAAAATTATTGAAAATTTCCAAAAAGTAAAGAAAGATGCTGGGTAGAAAGTAACAGAACTCAAAGAAACAATCGAAAAACAAACAAAACGATGAGACCTATTGTGGTGTTAGTAAAGAATAACCAAAAAGAAAAAAATAGAAAGAGAAAACAACATCTACAAGAAACAAGTGTTAGGCTAATACAGGGTTCTGTACAGCACTACTGGATGAAAAAAGACAATAGGATAAAATTACCAGAAGGACAAAGGAGGAATATTTTATCTTAGAGTTTATGACCAGATGATTTATCATTTAGATGCAAAGTCAAAATAAAGATATACTTATTTGTAAAATGCCTCATAGGATTTTCCACACAAAGACTGCCATTGAAGTGCTCTTGAAGGAAGCTTTCCAGAAAATACAGAAAAAGATTCAGGCAGATACTGTAAAATATATGCAAAGTAAGAATAAGAAAATAATTCAGTAAAGTTTACTGTTTTCTAAAGAGTAAGCAACCAAACAAAGATATATCTAAAACAATGTAGAATAAAAGTCTAAATCAGCATTGTCCAGTTGCAGATTTCTATTGGCAAGATGATGGAAATCTCTACATCTGTGCCACATGCAGCTATTGAACACTCAGAGAGTGATTAGTGTGACTGGAAACTGAAATTTTTACTCATTTAATTTTAATTATAATTAAATCGCCACATGTGGCTAGTGGCTACTGTATTAGACAGTGCAGTTCTCAGATGATATCAGCTTGATGAGGTTGGGATGAATAGAAAGGGTCAGGTATAAGAGACCAGAGGGAGCTGAGAGCACACGAATGTACTTAACTGGTTTAGAAGAAAAATTAGAATCTAATAAGATTAAGAAATTGATAGGAAAGTATAATATGTAAGTGTATATCTTAATAGTTAGGGGTAAACAGATGAAGACTAAACATAGAATGTATAACTTTCAAACTAGCAGATGGAAGTTCAATCAACTTATATAGAAGATAAAAAGGAAGAGGAAGAAATAAGAAAGCATGGTAAATAGAAAAAATTAAGTAGACTGTCAAAAAAGTCCCACAATATCACATTACTATGAATATAATAAATTATTATGAATATAAAGTTTAAACCCACCATTTGAAGAGAGAAATTTTTAGACTACATTAAAAAAATTCCCCAATATGTTGCTGACAAGAGACATATTTAAAACAGTAACATTCAGAAGGTTTGAAAATAAAGTGATAGAGAATGCCAGATGGATAAATACAAATCTAAAGTAAATTGGCATGGCAATTTTAATATCAGACAATATAGAATTTAAGATTAAAATAATATAAGTAAAAAAGGGATATTAAGAGAAAAAAAAACCCAGCAGATCAAAAAGTTACAACTGGTGGCAATAATTACAATGGAAAGAAGATAGTCTCTTCAACAAATGGTGCTGGGAAAACTGGACAGCCACATGCAAAAGAAGAAAACTGAACCCTTACCTTAAAAGCCATACGTAAAAATCAACTCAAAATGGTTTAAGACTTAAACACAAGACCAGAAACTAAAACTCCTAGAAGAAAACATAGGGGAAAAGCTTCATACCATTGGTCTTGATAACGAATTAATGGCTTAACGCCAAAAGCACAGGCAGCAAAAGCAAAAATAGACAAATGGGACTACAACAAACCAAAAAACCTCTACCCAGCAAAGAAAATAATCAACAGAGTGAAAGGCAACCTACAGAATGGGAGAAAATATTTGCAAACCTTTTCTCAGAGAGGGGGTTAATTCCCAAAATAGAAACTCCTACAACTCAAAAGCAAAAATACTAACAACCTGATTATTTCAATGGGCAAAGGACTTGAAATATGCAAGATGAGCCTGGAGCATCTTGTAGTGCCAGAAATTAAGAAAGTTAAAAAAAAAAAAAATCCTCCAAACAAACAAAGAAACAAAAAATCTACCTACATTGATGTGGGTTTGTCGAGGGGCCCAGGAGCCACCTGAAAGAGCATCCAATGGCCAGCGCTGAAACAGCTTCAGCAGCAAAAATAAAGTAATATTGGATTATTATGAAAAGTATAAAATTAATATCCATGAGTCCACACTGATATAAATAAATAATTGAATAAAGTAGTAAAAGAAGGAGAAGAAACACATCTTCTATGCAGAACAATTCCACATAATTTATGTAGAAATTCTGCCTTAAAGGAGAGACAGCATAACTCCCCACTCCCTAAGTGAGAGCTGCACATAGTGACTTTCTTCCAAAGAATGTGGTAAGGGAAGAGGAGGGAAAAAGAGTAACTCTACAGTGGAGAAACCTGACAAACACTGCTCCAGCCAGGGGATCGAGGTCAATATCAACTGTCATGAATCATGTTGATATGATGTGATGAAAATGTCACTTTACTCTGTGATCTTCCTCCAAAAAACTCATCACCCCTGACGAATGAGGCAAATTCCAGTAGAGGGACACCCTACAATACACCTGACCATTTGCTCCTCAAAACTGTCAATCTTTTCAAAAACAAGGAAAGTCTGAGAAACTGTCACAGTCCAGAGGAGCCTAAGGAGACATGAGAAGAAATATAATGGGGTATCCTGGATGGGATCCTGGGACAGAAAACAAGACATTAGGTGAAAATGAAGGAAAGCTGAATACACTATTTGGTTAATAATAAAGTATCAATATTGGTTCATTAATTGTAACAACATACTAATGTAAGATAATAATAGGGGAAACCATGTGTAGCAGTATGTGGGAGCTCTCTGTACTATCTTCTCAAGTTTTCTGTAAATCTAAAGCTGTTGCTAAAACTTAAAGTGTGTTAGAGAAAGCAACAAATGACAGGATTAATGGGAGAAGCAAATAAGTCAAAAATTTACTCTGGAAATTTTAACGCATTCAAGGAACTGATCGATCAAGCTGACAGATATTGTCAAGCTGACAACACACGCATGTACAATAAAAAGAGAATGTGCATTCTTTTTTGAGCACATGTTGAATATCTATTAAAAAATGTGGCCGTATGCTGGGCCACACAGGATCAATCTCTAAATGCTGGCATAGCTCAGGACTCACCTCCAGTCCAGCTGCTCTTCTGTGTATATTCCTCTCCCACGTGACTTCATCCAGTTCTGCTTGTCTTTAAACTCCAGTCATGTCTTGTGAAGCTGGGGTCTCTCTCCTAAACTCCAGACTTGTATATAGTTGTCCCTCCATATCCACGAGGGATTGGTTCGTGGACCACACTCAGATACAAAAATCCTTAGAAGTTCAAGTACCTTATATAAAAAGGTGTAGTATTTGCTTATAACCTATGCACATCCTCCTGTATACTTTGTCATCTCTAGATTACTTATAATACCTAATACAACGTAAATACTGTGTAAATAGTTGTCATCCTGTATTGTTGAAGTAGTAATGACAAGAGAAAAAGTCTGTACACGTTCGGTACAAATGCAACCATGGGAGGCCTTTTGATCCGAGGTTGGTTGAATCTGTGGGTATTGAATCTGTGGATACAGAAGGCTGACTGTATTTGCAGCCCATTTAATATCTGCACTTATTTTTCTAATGAACATCTTGAACTTGGTGTGTCCCAAAATTAAACATCTACTTTTCCCCACAAGCCTATAAATGACAACACCATCCTTCTAGTTGCTCGGGCAAAAAGCAAAACAAAATAAAACAGAGAAACAAACAAATGAAAACCTCTTTACCCTACGTGCATCATGCAGTGCTGCCGGCCTCGACTTCAAATTATCAATGACACACCTGGGTTTGACAATCAAAGTGGATTTTTGTTTTCTTTTCAACAACCCCTCATCTACGTGGCAAAATTGCTTTCAGTGACAGTTACGAAGTAAAAAGATAATAATAATAATGTAGCAAAAAGAATAATAAAAATGGCCAGAAAAGAAATGCAAGCAGTGATTTTTTTCTTCCCTTAAACTTCATACATAAAATTATGCCAGAAAAATAAATATCACAAGTCGTAAAATAAAAATTACAGTACAAAAAAGGAAAAAAGTAATGGATTAATCCTACTTGATTTACTATTTTTATTGAAAAAGACAAAGAACTTATGCCTATATATTTGTTTTTTGCATTAATGAAGTTCTTGAATCTCAACTTCTGCAAACTTTTCAATGACTTCAACAAAATTGATTTCCTTCATGTATTTGTGTTTGATAGAGTAGAGCCAGATCTGTCAATCTTCCTTCATAGTTGGTTCGAAGAACACTTTATAAACTTAAATTACGTGAATTAATAAATACACAAATGGTCACGGGCCAACCCCAGTGGCCCAGTGGCTAAGTTCGTTGCCCTCCACTTGGGCGGCCTGGATTCAGTTCCTGGGAGCGGTCCTGCGCCACTTGTCTATCAGTGGCCATGCTGTGACAGTGGCTCACATACAAAATAGAGGAAGAATGGCAACAGATATTAGCTTAGGGCGAATCTTCCTCAGCAAAAAAAAATAATAACATAAAAATAAATAAATACACAAATGGTCACAAAAGTCTTAAAGATAAAATCCCATTCCACAATAAAATGCAGAAATTTTAAATGCAAAAACTTCTTGTGGTCACATTGAATGACAGAACTGAAGTAATTCAAGTTCTGTTTCTTCATCTTTACAATCACTGAGCTATTGTTCATTTTGAATCTGTTTACCTGCAGGGATAGCTGGTTACCCACCTCCGCCCCCCATCTCGGCCTGGAGACAGGAAGTGCTCCTAAGTGAGCACAGACGATTCCCAAACACTGCACAAATGTTCTCTCAAACCCAGTGCAGGCAGCTGAGTCCATCCACGTGTGTCGAAGGCCGACTGTGTAGCGAGGGTTCTCTGAAATAACTTCCATCTGGCATACAATGTTTATTAAAGGATAAGAAATAAAAATATGCTCAATTGAGCCTCACTTGTATATTATTAAAACTCCACAGGAAATATGGCAATTCTTTAGAACTTAGAAGAATAAAAGATTCTCTTCTCAGAGGAGTATTTTATCACTGGCATTGTTTAAAATTGCAGGTTCACGGTGACAATAAAAAGCAGACCAACTTTTGTCAGTTTTAATGTTGTTTTTGAATTCTCTACAGACAATTCCCCACCTGATTGCCTGTACCTGGAGAGACAGCTTCACCACACCACTCTTGGGATGCCAGTACAAAGTATATCCAGAATCCAACTTTTCTGCACCCCTACTGCTACCAGCTTGGCCCAGGAAACTATCATTTCTTACCTGGATTATTGCAATTGCCTCATAATGTTATAAATGGACTTGCTGCTTAAGCCTTCTCCGTCTCCCTCATCTATTCTTAGCACAGCAGCTGGAGTGATCTTTTAAATGGAAGTAGATCAGTCACCCTCTACTCACACCCTCAAATGGCATTCTGTCTGATTCAGAGTTAAAAATCCAGTGAAAAGACAAGCCACAAACTAGGAGAAAATATTTGCAAATCACATATCAGAGAAAGGACTTTTTTACGGAATACAGAAGAATTCTCAGAATTTAATCATAAAACAACCCAGTAAGAAAGAGGCAAAAGGCTTGAACAGGCACTTCACCAAAGAAGATATACGGATAGCAAATAAGCACATGAAAAGATGCTCAACATCATTAGTCATTACAGAAATGAGAATTAAAACTGCAATGATGTGATACCCCTCAATACCCATTAGAATCGAGGTGACCATCCCCAGTGTCAGCGAGGATGTGGAGCGACTGGTACTCTTATACACTGCTGGTGGGGATGTAAACTGGCACAGCCACTTTGGAAAATAGTTTGGCAGTTTCTGAAAAAGTTAAACGTATTATCTACCTTTTGTCCCAGGCATTCCACTCCTAGTTATTTACCCAAGAGAAATGAAAACATATGTCCGTACAAAGATTTGTACATGAATGTTCACAGAAGCTTTGCTTGTAATAGCCAAAAACTGGAGACAACTCAACTGTCTACCAAGAAGTGAACAGATAAACAAGTTGCAGTTTATTCACACAATGGAATACTACTCAGCAATAAAAAAGAAGAAACTACTGAAACATATAACAATATGGATGAATCTCAAAATAATTATGCTAAGTGAAAAAAGCCATGTGAAAAAGAGAACATACAGTATGATTCCATTTGTATAAAGTTCTAGAAAATGCAAACTAATCTACGGTAACAGACAGCAAGTCAATGGTTGCCTGGCTATAGGGCAGAGCTCCCATGCAGATCTTCTCTCTCCTGGGTCTACAGCACCTGCCAAACCACTGCCACTTCTATTGCTATCATTGTTGCCACCAATCTGGGCCCAACCGACTCTTGGGCCCCTGCCATACCCTGAACTACCCCAAGCAAACTGCTATGTGTATGCCATAGACATGGGCCTGAGTGAACACTTGTGTGGGCTGCTGCTGGACCACAAATAAATGCCTCTACTGTTGTTGGGTGTATCTCCTCTGCTCACATGCATGCTCCCATCTGACTTTACTTGCAAAACACAAGTTCACAGATAAAATTATTAAGAATTTCAAGATGACAACAGGAGATCATTAAATCAAGTGTACAGCTCTTCTCTACTGCTGAAGTTACACACCCATGAAGCTATCCTGGATTTTGTGGTGTGAGGAAAATAGACTCATCATGCATTCTTGTGGAAGAATCAACTAGTGCACACATCCTGGAGAGGGCCTGGGATTATCTAGTCAGGTGTGGAGATTCAACAACCCAACAATTCCACTCTGCGTGTATAACCCAGAAAATATGGTCTCCAGGCTCATAAAAGAACATGTCTGAGGATGCTTATTAAAACACTGCATATAGTAATAGTGAACAGGAAGAAAGTGAGGCATCTACCACTAAGAATGAATGAATGAATCAATGACAGTGGAGGCATGCTATGGAGCAATTAGAAGCAATGAACTAGATCAGTGATTCTCAGCCTGGCTGCTCACCTGAGGAACTTTTAAAAATTCTCCATGCCTAAGCTCCTGTACCTAAATTAATTGGTCTAGGGTAGGGATTGATATTATTTAAAAGCTCTCCAGGTGATTTCAGAGTTGAAGACCGTGAGTAAGATGAACATACAGCAATGTGCATACATATTTTAAAAATTAAAATAGATCATATCTTCCACATTCTTTAAAAATGTAACAGACAGAGCATATATAAATCAAGGACACACATACACACACAAATATATATATATACACAAAGTGTGTGTTTCTAAAAAATATACATATCCAAAAACATATATTAAACAGGGTAGTGTTATTGTCAGAGAGGAGTGGTGAATGATAAGGAGGTGTTGAGCATCAAAGGAGGGAGTCAATGAGAAAGTAGATTTATCCATATTGATGAAGATGGAGTTTAATTCTCTGAACGTAGGTATAAAATAAGTAATAATAGTTACTAAGAACTGGCTGTGTTAAAGACGTTCTTATTTCTAAGTGCTTTAATTGCATTATTTCATTTAATCTTCACATGACTCTGTGAAGTAGGTACTATTATTATCTCCATCTTACAGGTGAGGAAATGGAAGGCCAGAGGAGTTCAATGTTCATCCAAGATCACATTGTGGCTTCACGGCAGAGCTGTTTGACCCCAGGCAGAGGGCGCTAGAGCTTTGCTCTTAATCACTGTGGTATACGGCTTCTCCAAAGATGGGGAAAAGAAGAGAGGAAAGAGATACAGAATGTCAGAGACAGACGTTGACGCAGAGAAAGCAGGAAGAAAGAGAGAGACAGACATCCTGACGCTGAGGGTCTACACAATAGCTATTTTAAGTTCTTTTTCCTAACTTATAACTAAATTGGCACTAGTCATAGATGATCATTAAAAACAGAGTGTGTCTTAAACCTTACCTTTTATTTACTATCAAGAACAGGAAGTCTTGGACAACCCTAGGTTAAGAAAGTTAGAAAGTATGTGTTCAAGACGAAAGAAAAATTATGAGAAAATGTCAATAATATGGGCATAAAATTATTGGTTAGAAAGACTAAAAATTTCCCAAGAATCAATGAAGGAAAAAAAGGACACAGATTCGTTTGACAAGAATCACAGAGATGGTGTGCTCTTCCCAGCGCATCATATAAGGAAATGCAATGTCAGTATATTTTATTGTTGGTGATGGGAGCCATCATCATTAGGATTAAAGTAGTGTGTGCTGGGTTTCTCCATTGTAAAGTTCCTGTTTTTCCCTTTGTCATTAATAACTATTCTGGGGAAGATAATGTTGAGATTATGGAAATACCCTGTTTCTGCTCAAATGTTCACCCACTTATTTTGACACTCACCGGTGGATCTCGTCTAGAACAATTATTGCTGTGATGTTCTAATATTTTCTGTTTTTCTCATTCCTTCTAAGCTTATGAATTGGAATTCTTCTGTAAAGAAGAGCTATTTTATTTATTAATTTACTTATTTATTTATTTCCTTCCTTCCTTCCTTCCCTCCTTCCTTTCTTCCTTCCTTCCATCAGTATGGCCTCAAGAATATTTATTTTATTCTATAGGTTATATTACAATACTATCATTATTAATTTTTTTGTTCAAATTGGTCAAGCTTCGGCCTTTGGGAGTTCTTCTCAGCTTTTTCCTGAGCCCTTTCTACATGTGCTATCCTTTTGTGAGCACTTCTTTAATTTCTGACACCACAAGATGCACCAGGTTCACCTAGTATTTTCTGAGCCCTAGACCTGGAATCAAGCACATGCTGAGGTGCCTTGGATCCTTTTATTTAGAAACCAAGATCTGGAGCTGGATACGTTCACCACTACTGAGGTATAGCTGCTTCTAGATACTCTCAGTGGACAGAACTAGAATATATATATATATATTACATATTAGTTAGTATACATATATATACTAACACAGTACTAATATAGTCTGTATATACTAATCCATGAATACACACATCTATATAATTTCAGTACCTATCTGCATATACAATAGTAATAATAAACAAGAATTCAGATTGATACTGCCTATTTGGATCCAACAACACAGAGCTAATTTTAGATTTTCCTCATTCCTAATTTTAACTTCTGTCTCTAACAGTGGAAAAACTTTCAGTATGTTGAGTTATTTGTTCAACTCTGATATATTCATAAAACAGTTTCAGAATTCCCAACTCATACCCTTGTCAGAAAAAAAACTACTACCTCAAATACAGTAATTGTATCCAGTTCTTTTTGTATTTTACCTTAGGCCATCTAGTCTGGCTTCTTTCACTTAGCAAAATGTATTCAAGATTCATCCAGGTTATTTCATATATCAGTAATTAATTACCTCTTATGGCTGGGTAGTATTTCATTGTATGGATGTACCATTCTGTTTATCCATTTGTGTGTTCAAGGATCTGGGTCGTTTCTGCTCTATGGCAATTATGAATAAAGCTGCCACAAACAATCACGTGTAGGTTTCTATGTGAATGTACATTTCCATTTCTTTTGGGGAAATTCCTAGGAGTGAGTTTGCTGGACCATGTGGTAAGTATATTTTTAACTTTTTGAGAGATCGCCAAACTGTTTCCCAAATGGCTGTACCATTTTGCTTTCCCATCAGCAGTGCTTCAGAGTTTGAGTTGTTCTAGATCCTCACTAGCACTTGGTATTATAGTTTTAAAATTCTAGATATTTTGAACAATGTTAAAATATATTAAAATAATATAATATTTTATTTAAAGTTATACTAATTAAATTAAATTAATTGATATAATTTTATATTTTCTCATATTTAGTAATTTGATATAATTTTAATTACATTAAAATCTCATTGTGATTTTGATTTGCACTCCCCTATCATGAGTAATGATATTGAAGAATCTTTTCATGTGTTTATATGCTATTTGTATTGCTTCTTTGCTGGAGTCTGTCCAGATCTTTTGCCCATTTTTAAATGAGTTGCTTGATTTCTTATTGTTCAGTTTCGAGAGTTTTAAAAAATATATTCTAGATACAAGTTCTTTGTCAGAAACATGGTTTGGTTTGCAAATATGTTCTCCGTGTCCATGGCATATCTCTTCATTCTCTTTATAGTGCCTCTTGCTGAGGAAAAACTTTTAATATTAGTAGGTACAATTTATCAGGCTTTTAAAAACTTTCAATTCATGCTTTTGATACTGTATCTAAAGAACTCTGCTTAATCAATGTCACAAATATTTTCTTCCATTTTCTTTGAGAAGTTTTTATAATTTTACATTTAGACCTAAGATCTATTTTGAGTTGATGTTTATTAAGATACAAGGTATGGATTGAGGTTCATTTATTTCCATATGTATATCCAATTGTTCCAATAACATTTGTTGAAAAGATCATCTTCTCTCCAATGAATTTTCACTTCTCTGAAAAACCAGTTGACTATATTTGTGTGGATCTACTTCTGGGCTCTCTGTTCTGTTCTATTGATCTTGTGTCTATCCCCCTGCCAATACCACATTGTCTTGATTACAGTAGATTTACAGTAAGTCTTGAAATCAGATAGTGTGAGTCCTCCAAATTTGTTTTTCTTTTTCAGATTTGTTCTGACTATTCTAGTTCCTTTTCTCCCTTTCCACACAGATTTTAGAATTGACTTTTCAATATTTATAAAAACTTGTTAGGTTTAGATTAGGATTGTGTTGAATCTATACATCAATTTGGGTAGAATTAACATTTTAACACTATTGAGTCTTCTAATCCACAGACATAATATATCTCTCCATGTGTTTTGGTCTCCTTTAATTTATTTCATCAGTGTTTTGCCATTTTCAAAATACTGATCCTACATAATGTTTTTAGATTTATATCTAAATATATCATTTTTTGTTGATATTCTAAGTTATTTTTGTTTAAAATGTCTAATTCTATTGTTCATTGCTAGTATATAAAAATACAATTGATTTTTTTATTATTCACCTTGTACTCTGCAACTGTGCTAAATTCAATTATTATTTCTAGTTTTGTAACATTGTTGGGATTTTCTATGTGGCCAACCATGTCATCTGTAAATAGAGACAGTTTTATTATTTCTTTTCTTGTTTTTATGCCTGTTATTTCTTTGTCTTATCTTACCGCACTGGCTAGGTCTTCCAGTAGATGTTGAATAAAGTAGTGAGACAGGATATCCTTGCCTTCTTACCAATTTTAGGGAGAAAGCCTTCAGTTTTTCACTGAGTAATATTAGCTACAGGTTTTGTGTAGATGCCTTTTATCAGGTTAAGAAAGTTCCCTTCTATTCCGAGTTTGCTGAAAGTTTTTATTCTGAATTCATGTCGAAATTTATCAAATGCTATTTCTGTATCTATTGCAGTAATCATTTGTATTTTCTTCTTTAGTCCGTTAATATGGTCAATTACATTGATTTTTGAATGTGGAAGTAGCTTTGCATTCCCAGGATAAACTCACTTGTTGGTCATATATTATTGTTTTTATATTTTGCTGGGTTTGATTAGCTAATATTTTGTAGGAGATATTTGTATGTTTGTTCATGAGGAATATTCTTCATTGGTTTTCTTTTCTTGTAATGACTGTCTAGTTTTAGTATTACGGTAATGCTGACCTCATAAGATGAGTTTGGAAGTGTTCCCTCCTCTGCTATTTTCTGGAAGAGATTTCATAGAATTGGATCATTTCTTTCTTAAAGGTTTGGTAGAACTCACTTGTGAAATCATCTGGGCCAAGAGTTTTCTTTGTGGGAAGATTTTACACTATGAATTTAATTTTTTTATAAATACGGACCATTTCAGTTATCTACTTATTTCTTGGGCAAGTACCGGCATTTTGTGTCTTTCAAGGAATTAGTTCATTTCATTTAAGTTTTTGAATTTATGGGCATAGAGTTGTTTATAGATTTCCCTTATTATTCTTTTAATATCTATGTCAGATATATATAACATCCCTTCCATCTTTCATTTCTGATATTAGTAATTTGTTTCTTCTACCTTTGTTTTTTGGTTAGTATGGCTAGAGGTTTATTAATTTTATTGATTTTTTTTAAAAGACATAGCTTTTAGTTTCATTGATTTTCTCTATCACTTTTCTATCTTCATTTTCACTGATCTCTGGTTTTATTGTTTTTTTCCTTTTACTCACTTTGGGTTTAATTTGATCTTTTCTAGTGTCTTGAAGAGGAAGCTTAGATTATTAATTTATGATGTTTCTTCTTTTTTAATCCAAAAATTTCATGCTATATAGTTCTCTCTAAGCATTGCTTTAGCTTGTTCAACAAACTTTGATATGTTTAGTTTTTATTTTTATTGAGTTAAAAATATTTTAAATTTTCCCTGAAATATCATCTTTGACCTATGAGGATAGGTCCAAGTTCTTAACCTATGAGTTAAGAACAATCTTTGGTAAATTGACAAATATTTAGGGATTTTCCAGAAAACTTTCTGTTATTGATTCCTAAAATAATTCCATTATTGTCAAAGAACTTAATTTTGTATGATTTCTATTCTTTTAAATTTGTTAAAGCTTGTTTATGACACAAAATGTGGTCTATCTTGATGAATGTTTCTTGCACACTTGAAAATAATGTATCTTCTGCTATTGTTGGCTGGAGTTTCTATAAATATCAAGTAGATCAAACTGGTTTTTAGTGTCGTTCAGCTCTTCTATGTTTTATTGATTTCCTGTCTACTTGTTTCATCAATTACTAAGAGAATAGTGTTGTAACACTATTCTTATTTATTATTATTATTATTAATTATTATTATGAGTATTTCTACTGTCAAATCCAAGAATTTTTGCTTCATGCATTTTGAAACTCTATTGTTACATACATGCACTAATATAGGATGTTTCATGGAGAAATGACCTTTTTATAATTCTGTAATGTTTGTCCCAGATAATATTCCTTGTTCTGGAGTCTACTTCATCTGATATTAACATAGCCACTCCAGCTTTCTTTTGGTTCGTTTTTGCGTGATTTATTTCTTCCCACCTTTTTACTTTTAACCATCTGTATCTTTATATTCAAGATGTTTTTCTTGTAGACAGTATGTAGTGGGAACTTGCTCTTTTACCTAATCTGGCAGTCTCTTTAATTTGTACATTTAAACCATTCACATTTAATGTAATCATTGATATGATTCGTTTAACATCTACCCTCTTGTTATCTGTTATTGATTTGTTCCATCTGTTCTTTATTTCTTTTTTTCCTGTTTTCCTGCCTTTTCTTGGATTAGTTTGGCATTTATTATTGTTCTATTTTATCCCATCTTGATTTATTATTTATATTTCTTGTTAAATTTTTTAGGAGTGGCTGTATGATTTATAATATATAATTTTAACTAATCAGAGTCCACCTTCAAATACTATTACACTACTTATTATTTAGTCAAGGACTTTAAAAATCTTCAATCGGTTAATTCCCAATTCCTCCCTCCCAAACTTTGTGCTATTGATGTCATACACTTTGGATTTATCTTTGCTATAAACAAACAATGCATTGCTATCGTGTTTGTTTTAAACATTGAGTTATCTTTTAGAGCCATTAAAATAATAAAAAATAAATTTTATTTTACTTTCACTTATGCTATCTCTAATGCTATTTATTTCTTTATGTAGATTCAAGTTTCTATGTGATATCATATTCTTTCTGCCTGAAGAACTTCCTTTACCATTTGTTTTAGTGTAGGTTTGCTAACAATGAATTCTCATATTTTCTTTATCTGAGAAAGTATTTCTCTTTCCTTTTTTTCTACTTTGTTTTTGCAAAATATTTTCACTGGATGTAGATTCTGGGTACTTTTTTTTTTTTTACAAGTAAATCATTCTTTCAGTATTTAAAAAATGTCCCTCTATTTTTTTCTGGGTTGTCCGGTTTCTGGAAAGAAGATAGCTCAAATTCTTATCTGTGTTCCTATATATGTAATGTTTTTTTCCCTTTGGCTGCTTCAAGATCTTCTCTTTGTCTTTTGTCTTCAGTATTTTGACTAACATTCCTATGTGTGATTTTTCGATATTTATTTTACTTGTATTCTCTGATCCTCTTTGATCTGTGGTTTAATGTTAGTAATTAAATTCAAAGTCATTATTTTTTCAAGTATTTCTCTTGCTCCATTTTTTCTGTCTTACCTTTGTTGGACTATTGGACTGTTTGATATATTTGCACAGTTCTTGAATGCTTTGTTCTGTTTTATTTTTATACTTTTTTTCTTGGTTTCAGTTTGGATAATTTCTAATGACTTGTCTTCCACTTTACTGCTTCTTTCTTAGTCTGTGTCAAGTCTACTTATGACCCTGTAGATGTTCTTTTTCCTCTCTGTTACTGTGCTTTTAAATTCCTGTATTTTCATTTAATTATTCCTTATAGTTTTTGAATCTCTGCTGAAATTTCCCATCTTATCATGCATGTTCTCCCTCTGTTCCATTAGAGCCTTTAACATATTAATCATAATTAATCTAATTAATACACATCATATTATTTGACATATTAATTATAACATTTAAATTACCTCTCAGTTGCAACATCAGTGTCATATCTAAGTCTGGTTCTGTTGATCTCTGTCTCTTGGCAGTGTGTTGTTTGGTCTTGCTTTTTATGTCTCACGATTTTTTTGCTGAAAATGAGACATCTGTGCTGGACAAGAGAGACTGAGGTGAATAGCTTTTATGCCTACAAAGGGGCATGATGACTTTTCTTCAGCTAGACCTTTTTTCCCCCCTGCTAGTCCTTTAATGTGCATGTTTAAGTTAATCCAGCCAGCGGTTGGAATGTATTTTAGGTTTGTTGTCACTATAGTCACCATCAGTGCTCCACAGGCTTCCAATTCTTCTGATGATAACTTGTATTTTGCATAGGGGCTGGTTTGCCAGTAGGTTTTACTTAATATCTGCTTTATCCTCAGCTTTAGGTCTTCTCTTTGCACTGTGCCTCAGAGAGTATCTGTTTTCATACTCTTTCAAATATTCTAGAAGTATTCTATTGTTACTTTTTCAATTTAAGCTTGTTAGCCCAGTGTTCTGGTTCAGTCTCAGTCATAAACAGGCACTGTGTCTGTTGGTCTCAGGTGTAACCTTCCCAATACTCCTCTCCATCCCTCAGCTGTAGTTTTAATTCCAGCACGTGTTCCTAATCTTTCCCCAGGAGTAGAGGGTTTTATTTTCTGTTCCCTTCCCAGGCTACAATGGGTTTTCACCATTGACCTCCAAGTGAGAGTGTTGGTTGTCCTTCACCTCACAGATTATAGCTTTTTTCCCACAGAAGAGACAGGCGAGAAGGTTCAGGTTGGTCATGTTCTTCTCCCACAGGGGATGCTGTTTCCCTCTCCTAGCCCTGCACCATGAGGCACACTTTCTTGAAACTCTTACCAGCGATTATTGTGAGAGCACGATGGAGTCTGTGGAGGAAAACTTGAAAAGGGTAAGGAACTCTTCTATATCTTTATCTTCTGTGACCCCACAATCTCCCACCATCCCCTACTCAGCCTCCACGAATCCATTAACTGTTTTAGCTGAATTCTTACCAGCGTCCAGCTGCATCTGCCCCAGGTAAGCAGGTACTCAAGTCCCATCTCTCCCTATATGCATCTGTCTCTCATTAGATTTCAGCTGACTGGTTTCTAGCAACATCAGCTTTCTGATGTGTTCAAGAAGTCATGAACTTGCAGTTTGTTTGGCTTTTTAAAATTGTGGTTATTTTAAGCTTGCGACCACAGCTCTTTCCAGAGTTCTACATCCCAAATGGAAACTAGAAGTTTCTTGACTCTTTTGAGATAATTTCTACAATTAGATTCAGACTGGGATAGGTAGGGCCGCTGGGAAGATAGCACTTTCAGCTACTGAAGAATTAGGTTCTACACAGCTAGAAGACTAGGGCTACTGCCCTACTTAAAAATATATGATCAAGTTCTTCCACAGGCAAGTGTTCTTCTTTTATCCTCAAATATAAAAGGTTATAATACATATTCCACTGTATCACGAAAAGAGGAGAAAGTCAGACTAATCAACACTTTTACTTAGCACAGGAAAGCAGAGAAAAAGTCCTTGAAGAAGTGAATTCCTTTCTTTATTTAAAAAAGATGTCAAATGTTGAAATGTCTCTGGTTTTTCCTTGCTCCCGCTATTATTTACATTCTCTTTGGATGATCCAATCACATCAGAATTATTACTGAGTAATGTAAAATTTAATGTTGATTTCATAGGGGAGAAAGAGAGGGTTTTCATTACACATTACAATTACATTTACATTACATTGTTCATGGTCTTCACAAATACCATTAGACAGCTGTCTTTCATGATCTCTCTTGTTTCCGGCATTTTCTTTAAACAATGCTTGAGATCCTGTCTTTTAGGTGGAACAATTCTGCTCTGCTCTCATATGGGTGATCCCCACCAACCACAATGCTTAACAATCAAAATGTCCCTTAGTTATAAGAGCCCCCTCCCCACTTCTTAGAAGACATCTTGTTGACCATATATTGCCTCCGGTATGCCTTTTCTCAACCTTAGGTGACCTCATAAAGGATCTTTTCCAAATACACACAGTATTTTCCCTGAGAGGAATTCTGGGAAATAATTTTATCCATATTATTACAAATATATGCCAAAAATAGGGATTTTAGAAGAAAGAAATTTGGCTTCTTTTATTATCCCATGGGATCTGGCTTACACAAATAAAGTGAAGGAAATATCCTTTCTCACACGGTATGCATATAGTGACAGCTGGCTCAATATTAAGGTCATCTTCGGGGAATATACGGACCTGTTCTTTCTGTGAGGGTTTGATGAGTGTCACAGATTCATCCATGAAGTGTGGCATCTGACAGATGGGACAGTCTAGTTTAAAATTTGTCCTCATTGTCATCATCATAGAGGATGATTTGCTTTCAGAAACTTTTACATTGATGTACCACTGCCCCTCTCATCCCACGTTCTTTCAACAGTTTGGCATATTGGGGTTCCTTTGTACTCTTTTGTACAAAGTCCTTTGTGCTCCTTAGAAGAAAAATGTTACAAATACACAAGATAAAAATAGCCTCGTGTAAAAAGAGTAAAAGGTAACGATTGACATTCAAGGTTTAACAGCCTTTCCTTCCTCTAATATCTTACAAAAGATGTAACACTGCATCATTGGCCCAATGACATACCCCAAAGCATTTGAATTTTTTAAAGAAGGTTTTGGGATAAAAGAAAGTCATTCTGCATCATCACTTGGGATTGTGGTATTTAAAGGTCATCAGAATAGCATCTTTGTGACACATAACATCAATGGCAACCTCTTGGCATATGAGCTGATGATAATATGTTGTTAAAAGCATTGTGTGACAAATGGAAATAAGAACGTCTGTCGTCAAATATTTTCTGCCATTTGTACAAATAGAAAAGATAAGGTTCATGGTATTTATTCTTCTGTCTCCTAGTATATGTGAACATTCCTATCAGAGTTTTATCTTTATAGAAGTATCTCTTGTAGAGATAGAATAACCTTGAGTGGAGTTTTTAACTGCTGGTAAGGTAAATTTTAGTGTTTGTGGCCAATGTCAGAAATAATAATGAAATATACTTCTGGCACTAGAGTGACAAAGAAAAAATTTTTAAATTAAAAAAAATAGTTACTTGGGTTAATATGTAATTATATCTTCCCATGGGGCCTCGGATGATATGGCATTGGCTTTATAAACTCATCTGTAAGCAGTTTTATTTTTGTGAAATGATAAATGATAGAAACTTTTAGATGATCTTTAAATATGAATCTAGGAATGTCAGAAATATATCAAAGGAAAGGGGAAATAGCTAGAAATTAGGATGAGTTGAAAGATAAACAGTTTCAGTGTATCTTCCTTGAGCAAAATTTTACATTTTATAAGTTCTACTTTACATGTAATATAGTTCATTTCTCCAGACAAAATTAGGTTGGAACAAGAAGGTTGTGAGATTTCATGTTCCACAGGGCCATCTGAGCAAATTAAAATAGGGTTTTGTTTCCATGATGCAAAACTTCCCAGTGCGTAAGTCATTTAACCTCTCTGTATTGAAAAAAAAATATTTGAAACATGAAGCATTTAGATTGGGTTTTGATTTTTAAGGACAATTCTAGTTTTCAAAACTCTGCAGTTCAACTGGAATCCAAAATATTGTCTAATATCTTGTTCTTTGATATTAGATATTGAAATGTTTGGCACTTTCCTTAATATATTATTTCTTTTGGTATTGTTCACTATTCTGTAAATATAGTTGGCAAAACTGACTGAAATAGTCTAGGTCCTGGGAGAAGATATGTAGCACACTCAAAAAGATTAATTGAAGAAAGCTAAATGAAGGAAATATTTTAAGGGGTGTGAGCTGAGTTAAGGGAACAAATGCGGAATGATTGAAAACCCTGCATGAAGCCATTAGCACCCGTAGGCTGAAAGGCACAATGACGAGGAGAAGTATTATAGGAAACTGGAAAGAGCTTGGACCTATGAAAGAGGGACATCCCCCTCCATCAGGAGTTGTAACCGTGCTGCTCAGCCACTGCCAGAATATGTTCGTGTGTGTGTGTGTGTGTGTGTGTGTGTAATCTTTCTCTTTGACGTCAACTTCATCTCTCTGAGCTTTAACCACCACATTTCCACAGTCATTTACTCTACCTCACTTAGCCACCACTCCCAGAGTGATGCCCAAAGACTTGTCGTCATCAGTAATGCCCACACTTCTTATTTCAATTTCAAGCATTCCAGTGTTTAACCACCCTCTCCTATATTTCCAATCTATTTTCCCCAACATGCCCACTGCAACAGTTCTCTGACCTCATTGAGACCTAACAAGACCCCATATGACCTCCCTCCCATGTTCATTTTCCTGTTAATCTTGCTTAGATTCCATGAGTCTCATTATAATCTTTTTTTTTTTTTTAAACACCCTGAACTCCCTTGTTCCCTTCTCCCTTTACTGAACTTACCTGGTAAAACCTCAGCCCTTGCTGAAACCAAGTTGCCCCATCCCTCACATCTAAACTGACTCATCTGAACACTGCTGAAAAACCGTCACACAACTCATATAACTGGTTCCCATTTGTGGTTATGACCATAAACTTCAAATAGACATTCAAATGACTAAAAGTAACAGAAAAACCAGCAATAATGTATAAGAAGAGTAGTACTTTTCTCATATACTAAGAAATCCAGAGGCAGGCAGCTGCAGGCTAATTCCGTACTCAACAATGTCAAGATGCTAGGCTAATGCTGTCTCTTGGTCTTTCCAACACAGTTTAAAGATGGCGGCAGCAGTTTCAAGCACCACAGTTCCACTTGACACAGATTCACAGGCCAGACACAGGAGGTAACATTGCAAAGAGCACTTCTCCTTACATAACCCTTCTCGTCTCAGAGAGCAAATTCTTTCTCAGAAGATACCCCTTTATAACATATTGTCCAGAACTGGGCTTATGCCCATCCCTAGACCAGGGGCTGGGTCCACCTTCCCTGAAATTGTCTTTTCTGCCTAATTCCTGAACATAAAGGGGTGTTCTGTTAGTGACGCTGAAGGACATGTCCAGAAGCATGTAATCAGGGCAAACAGCTTCTGGTATAAATATGTTATAGTCCTTTCCTTGTGGAACACACATACATATGCACCCTCATATTCAGACCCACATGGCTAAGTTCAGGTGGTGAATAATATCTGTATCAGAAAGTAAGAATAAGGAAGTCTGAGACATCATGACAGTCAGTACTAATCAGCACCCACTTTTTGTCCTGGGTGCTATAGGAAATAGGGAGAAATTCTTTCATAGTTATGATTTGACTCTGGAGAATCATCTTTAAATGTGATCTTATAGTTTATGGATCTAAATATTGCCTGAGCTTTTTTTCTTCCTTTGAAATGTGTGAAATTCATTTGCTGATAAATACTATTGATTTTTAATGAAGTTTGGCCAGTTCATTTAAAGTAGAATTAACAGGTGTATATACAAAAGTTCCAAGTTGAACCTCCATGAATGCATTTACTAATTGTTAGTGCCTGTTGTAGAGAGCAGCTAACATCTAAGCGTTTGCTATAATATACATATAATTTTGTCTATCTAGTGTAATATTAAGACTGTAAAATACTTTGTTAGAGTTGATGACATCTGGAGAAGACAGCAGAATCTCTCTAAATTTCAGTGATGGGAATTACTCATCCATGTTTAGTGGCAAGTGGAGTTTAACTGGCACCAGTCTTTGCTAAATATCTCCAATGCCACCACCTGTTATCAAATTAAAGCTAAGTCTAAAGCAAATGCTTAGTTTCTAAAAGGAACCTCAGATAAGGGGAACAGATCAGGTACCAGTGTGGTATCAAAGTGCATTACTTGTTTTGAATTCTCACAATAAGTAAATATCAAATAAATGTTACTTCCTCTCTTGGCAAAGATTTGTAACACATAATTACATTGATACATGAGCTATGTCAGTGGCAGCAGTGAAATTCATAGTATTTTTATGTGAAATGCACTGTTTTATTGCATTAATTCACATTTAATGTGTATACAGTAATAACCATAAAGTATGATAACCAAAGTTATATATTTTCTTCAGAACATTCATTTAGAGAGCTTTCAAAAGAGTCTGAGGAAATTAAAATATCAGTCAGTTTACCTGCAGGATATAGAGCAAAAGCAGAAAGCAGTATAATATCTTTTATAAGCCACCCGTTCCTCCCCATATAATGTTCTTACTTCTAGCTGATAAAATACAATAGTCATAACTCTGTGCATATTTTTTTAACTGTGGTACACAAAACAAAGGTTTCTGGAGTGAAGGAAAATATACCTCCATCAGTAAAATTGCATTACTCACATGATTACAAGCAGGAGGGTTGAAGGAGTGAGGAAGCAGTGAAGGTGAAAGTCTCAAAGCCCCTTTCTTGGTAATAGGCCACAGAAAGATGATGCCCATAAAAGCAGAAAGTCTCCTATAAGAGGTAGTGGAGACCCAGGGGATGTTGAGAAATAACAAATGACCAGGTACCCAGAAAACAGAACAAGAATGAAAAATCTTGGTCATATTGAGAGCCAAAAAAATAAAACAACACAGCAGGGTATAATGTTCTAAAATCTGTGCAAGAAGAAACCAAGTAATGGCCAATTTAAACTTGGTGAACACAAAATGGTTCTAGAAATACAGGAGGCTGCCCATGCTTTTTTTTTTCATAATCTTCTAAGATTTGAATATTCTTTCTCTCTACTACTCTGTTCTAGTATACATACAGAAGTTAATTATTCCAAATTAAGGCCCAGTTCATATCTTGTATCCTTCAAGAGGGCTCCCACGACAACTCCGACACCTACTGATTCTTCCCTTAGTTGAGTTCCTATTGGCTTCATATTATTTATACAGTTTGTTCATTAATTCATTCTTTCATTAATTCAATATTTATGAAGCACTTTCCGTGAGTTAAGCATAGCTGCAGTTTATCACTGAATCATGTTCTAATTAAGACATAACTAGTAATGTATCTACAATTGGATATTTTGTTATTGGTTAAATTCATTTTTAAAAATACAAATCATACACACATAATTTTAAAAAATTTAACTGAAAAGAAAGGTGCAACACGAAGAGTAAAGCCTCTTTCCACACCACAACCTTTGTCTCCCTCACCAAAATAATCACTTATTATTTTCTTGAGTACTCATTTAGAAAAACAGAATACACATATTGGTATATGCTTTTCTAAAAATATTTTTAAAAATCTAAATGTTATCTATACATGTACATAGGCACATACATATGTAATGTACACATACACACACAAGCATGTACTGTTCTGGACATTGAAATTTTTCTCTTAACTCTCTATTTTGGAAGTAGACTGACATTAAAACATCACGGCAGATCATGTGAGTTGGTCTCTATCAACAAACCCATCTCTTCTCCTTCCCGGATTCACAGCCAGATTACATTTTCAACACTTCCTAGCAGTTAGGAGTGGCCAATCGAGTGAGTTCAGTAGAATAAGAGCAAAAGTGATGTGTCACTTCTGTATCTGGTCCATAAAAATATTCACGCATGATCCTCTCCCCGTGTTCTATGTGCCAGCTAGATATTAATGACCAGGGCAACCATGGAAGCCAGATGTTGAAAATGGCAGAGCCTTCAACAGCCTGGATGTCTGAAGGACTGCAAGGAGCAAATGCCACCGACACTTTTCCCTGCCCCTGCCTGGAGCCTACATCGGGCTATAACATGAGCAAGAAACCAATTTCATTATGTTAAGACACTGAAATTCTGGGATCAGTGTCAGCAGTTAGTGTTACCACAAGCCTATTACACAGGCAGAGATAACTAATAGGTTTAATGTCTAAGGAAAATATAGTTCATTGTTTGTAAGAACCATTATTCATTTAAGCTATCCCTTGTTGATAGGCAGTTAAATTGTTAGCAGTGTTTGTTATTAATGACGTCATGAATAATATTGTGCATGTGTCTTCATTTCTGAGTATCTCCATAGGGCAAATTCCAAGCAGTAGAATTGTGGATCAAAGGGAGACACTTTAAAAAAACTTTGGTACATTGGCAGCTCTGCTGACTTTTCCTTCAAATTATTTGTTTCCTTCAATAGTGTTTGAGCAACCTTCCTTCTTCACATCTTCAAGGATACTCAGGTATTATAAAATCGTTAATGTTTTCTCAATCTATTTGGTGAAAAATAGATTTCATTGTTTGGATTTGCAATTTTTAATTTTGAATGAGATTGTGTGTCTGTTCATATACTTTTGGCCATTTATATTTCTTTTTCTACAACCTGAATGCTCATAGTGTTTGCAGATTTCTCTAAAGAGCTATTTGCCTTTCTTATGTTGATTTATAACAGAACTATAAGCTGCTTAAGAGAGATCTTGTCAGATATTTCTTGGTTTAACTCTCAGCATGGGAACTAAATGCATTTGAGCAGTTTTGCATAATTAAAGAATATTTAAGGTTTTGTGATTCTAAATGCATCTATATAAACTGTTATCCTCTGCATTCTATGGAAGAAGAAATAGAGGCTGAAGGGAGTTAAATGGCTTGTCAAGGTCAAATAACTACTAAGTAGTAGAGCTAGGTAAGGACCCAAAATCTCCAGCATGAGATCCTATGCTTTTTCCGGTACATCACAAACTTTTATGGAGTGGTTTTTCTGTATACACCTACTAGATTGCTAAACCAAAAGTTCCCCATATAATGATAATCATCATTATCCATCATCTATCATTCATCATCAATTACCATCAAATATCCACAGATGAATGATGTTAGCAACTAAGTAAAATGGCTTACAAAGGATATTCTTTATAGGCACCTACAGAAAATCTTTAAAATTACAACACTTTCTAAGAAAATGTCCAGGACTGAGATGTAGGTGAATTTCTAACAGTAGTCACTAGTTGATTCCAGATGTTATAAAAATTGAAGAAACTGAGGAATCCTACTTCAATCATTCATAATCCATATGAGAACACACTTTATGTACACTTTATGCTAGCTGCTCCAGATACAATGAAGAACAGTTAAGTTCCTGCCTTGGAGAAGCTTATATTTTTCTGGGGAAAATTTTGAAGCAAAATTACAACTAAAATACAATCCAGAACTCCTTTTCTATAGTTCTTTACAGAGTACCATGGGAACACTCAGAAAGGAGTCAGTAATTGCATTTGGAATTTCTGGGAGTGGGTTCACCCAAGAGATGACATTTGATCTGGGTATTGGCAGATGAGTAGTTTTGCTGTATGGGAGATTTTGATGCTTTGCAGAAAATTAAGGTAATATTTTGATCATTAGTAATCACCTATATCAGACAAAATGTCCTGAGACTCGTGAAGATACATATAGTATGGCAGCAGTGTCAGACACCACTTGGCAATATTAGTTCCCAGCATTTAGAATTTAGAAGATGACAGAGTGTTCTATGTAGAATTTCCAGGGTCTGTAGCATAAAAGGGACTCAATAAATATTTGTTGAATTGAATTAAATTGAATTGAATGGGTTTCTGGGATTCATAGACACTATTCTTGGGACTTACTAGAACTTAGAGTGATAAGAAGTCCTGTGTCATTAGTTATATCTTCTCATGAAAGAATCAATTTAGAAGGAAAAAACTAACAGCAAGGATGACATCACAAACCTCCCAGTGGCACTTGTTCTTTTTGATGGATCTCAGGAGGTAAAAGCAGAAATTACTTGTGGCAGAAGGTAGATGTTCACCAATGATTTACATCTCCCTACCCCCTGCCCCCACCATTGCTTATGATGTGAAATTGTCAGGTGAAAATGGCTCCCCAGCCAGGGACTACATATCCCAGCCTCTTTGCATCCAGATGGGACCATATGGCCAGTTCTCACCAATGGAATGTGATTGGAAATGATGTGTGTCACTGCTGGAACCACTTGCACTCAAGTACACATCTGTCTAACTTCCAAATGCCAGCACCTGCATTTCTTTTCCTGAAGACTTTTCCTCCAGGGCCTGCTTGCCCACTCACACAAGCAGGTTGGAAGTGCCTGGGAATTAACATCCCCTGGAGACAGCTCTGAACAAGTGATTGACAAGATGGATATAAACCCATCTTCCTCATCCCTCAAGTGGGATAACTCTGAGCCACATGATTTATACTGTGTTCCAGAATTTCCCCAACAAGATCAGGCTCTGATCGCCCACAGTGGCCCCTTGCTTGATAACATCCTCTTCATTAGTTGCTTTTTCTTCTCTAGCTCACTTCCTCCATTCCCCTACCAGCACTCAAATCCCTGTCTCAGAGTCAGCTTCTGGACAATACAAACTAAGATAATACATTTTCCCCTAGATCCCATGTTTCTTTCTCTTGGTTTACTCTCTTGATTTATTGGAGTACAACCTCTAGTAACTTCCTAGAAAGGATCAATAGAAGGAACAAATTCTGAGATCTTGTGTGTCAAAAAATAGCCTAGGTTTATAATTTATCTATATGCATAAAATGATAAATAATATATTATATATAGTAATTGTTATATAAAATAATAATTTCTAAAATTATTTCCCTTTCAACTTTCAAACATATTACTCCATTGTCTTTCAGCTTCCAGCATTGTTCCTGAGAAGTTCAACATCATTATATTCTCTCGTTTTTTCCTTCCTTCATGTGGAAGATTTTGGAATCTTCTTTTTAACTGATTTTTGTACAATTTATTTATTTTATTACAAAATCTCTTCAACTAATCAATTCAAAGTGGCACACAGTGTGAGTAGATGACAGTTCCACCAAATGTAGAAGCAATGTATAATGCATGTTAAGCAAGTATTTAAAATTATGACAGCCAACTTGTTATAAGCAAGAACACACAGATTTTGGAATAAAAGGGTCTGTGTGATTTTGGACAAGTCCCGTAAATTTCCCAAATCTTAATTTTCTTGGCTTTAAGAGCAGGGATAGAAATACTGACTGCCACAGAATTTGAGGAAATGAGATAAATACATGCAATGTATTTACATAAGATCATTTTGTAAACTGGGGAGCAATTAGATGAAAGTGATTTTTGTTCAACAGACTTGTGTCTGATGCCAATACTACTGACAATGCTAATAATTCTCATTTCCTTTTTTTAACAATAAAGAATAATTCAATTTATTTAAACTAAAACAAAAGCAAAAACAAAAACAGTTCACCTATTTCTCCCATCCCTGCCCCCAACCTCCGGCAACCAGCGATCTGTTCTCTGTATCTATGAGCTTGGTATTTATCTAATTTTAGATTCCACATATAAGAGAAATTATATGGTATTTGTCTTTGTCTGACTTATGTCATTTAGCATAATGCCCTTGAGGTCCATCCATGTTGTTGCAAATGGCAAGATTTCATTCTTTTTAATGGGTGAATAATATTCCATTGTATATAAATACCACAATTTCCTTATCCATTCCCCACTGATGGACATTTCGGTTGTTTCCATATCTTAGCTATTGTAAATAATGCTGCAATGAACATGGGAGTGCAGATATCTTTTCGAGTTAATGTTTTTGTTTTCTTTGGATAAATAACCAGAAGTGAAATTGCTGCATTGTATGGTAGTTCTACTTTTAATTTTTTGAGGAACCTCCATACTGTTTTCCACAGTGACTGCACCAATTTACATTCACAGCAACAGTGCACAAGGGTTCCATTTTCTCCACATCCTCGCCAATACTTGTTATTTCTTGTCTTTGATAATAGCCGTTCAAACAGGTGTGAGGTGATATCTCATTGTGGCTTTGGTTTGCATTTCTCCGATGATTAGTGATGTAGAGCATATTTTCATACACCCATTGGCCATCTGTATGTCTTCTGTGGAAAAATGTCTATTCAGATCTTCTCCCCATTTTTTAATCAGATTGTTTTAAGTATGAGTTCTTTATATATTTTGGATATTGACCCCTTATCAGATATATGATTTGCAAATATTTTCTCCCATTCAGTAGGTTGCCTTTTCATTTTGTTGATGGTTTCTTCTGCTGTGCAGAAGCTTTTTAGTTTATGTAGTCCCACTTGTTTATTTTCGGTTTTGCTCTTGATCTCAGATTCAAAAATTCATTACCAAGACCTATGTCAGGAGCTGACCACCTATGTTTTCTTCTAGGAGTTTTATAGTTTCAGGTCTTACATTCAAGTCTTTAATCCGTTTTGAGTTAATTTTTGTGTATAATGCAAGATAGTGGTCCAGTTTCATTCTTTCACGTGTTGCTGTCCAAAAATGGTGTCCCAACACCATTTTTTGAAGAGACTGTCCTTTCCCCATTGTATATTCTTGGCTCCTTTGTCATAAATTAATTGGCCATATATGTATGGGTTTATTTCTGGGCTTTCTATTCTGTTCCATTGACCTATGTGTCTGTTTTTATGCCAATACCATACTGTTTTAATTGTGTCCTGCAATTTAATGATTATATGCCTGGTGCTGTTTATATGATTCTTTCTTCATTAATTGATCTGGACTCTCAAGGAACTCTTAAAAACTGGAAAGTCTTGTCCTTCAGATCTGAAAATTTTTCTTATATTATTTCTTTGTAATTTCCTCCTCTTTGTTTTCTTTTTCTCTCTCCTTAAAACTCTCATTATCTAGATGTTTGAACTACTGACTAGTTCTCAAATTTCCTTTATTTTTTAAAATTTTTATCTTTCTTTTATTAAATTTTATGGGACAATTCCTCAACTCTATTTGCCAGTCTTTCTATTATTTTATTTTAAATCTGATATCATATGTTCGATTTCAAAAACCTACCATTATAACCAGAAGTCCTAGAATTATAATATCTAAATGTATGTGGGTTTTAGGGAAGAGTTACCAAAATGGAAAGGACAAAAATATGGTTTTTAGGTACATACCGCCTATGGACAAAGATACAGTAGCCACTGCTACTTTCTCACCTCACCCTCGGCCCCCCAAAATTGGTACTGTCAATAATAATAATACTTGTCAGTCTAATCAGAAAAATGAAAAACACTCTAGTTGTTTAAAACAGAGAGAATTTAACAAAAGGAATATTTATAAAAGTATTGGAAGGACCAGGGAATCAAGAAGGGAAAGGATGAGATGTTACTGAGAGATGAGTACCTGAGAGGTACTGATATCTAGATTAGTACACCCCTAGAGCTGGAGGAACAAAAGAGACAGTGGTGTTTCATGGAACCCACATGGGCTGTGCTCCAGTGTCATTAGTATCACAGCTGTTATCAAATCACCACCACTGTTGCTCTGCAGGAAGCCAGGAGCCTGTACTCCTGCTGACGCTGCAGAAGCCCTGCAGCCTAGTCTTGCTGATGCTGTTGGAATTGCTGCTGAGACTTCTGGAGCCCATAGTTGTTTGTTTCTGCTGCTACAGCTGCCATAACCATGCCACTAATGCAGCACCTGGCAGTCACCTACAGTTGCTTGCCATTGTCACTGCTGCTGCAGCTGCTACAATCAGAGTCAATGAGCCCGTGTTTCTGAGGCTTTTGGGATTCTGCTGCTGCCACTTCCAGAGACAGAAGCAAAGGAAGTAAAATGGCTTTTCTCCTGCCTTTTACTCCTCCACCAATATTTCCCAATGGGTAGCAGAGGCTAATCAGAAATTAGCTGGCAAGGGAGTCTGGGTAATATTGCTTTGAGGTAGGAAGATTGGAAATGGAGCTGAGAGTCAAAAGGCAAATAACCAACATCTACATTTCTTGGGCACTAAGTAGGTACCAGGACTATATCCACATTATCTCATTTAACCCTCACAGCAACTATAGAATGTACGTACAGTTATTACCCACATTTTATAGATGAGGAAACAGACTCAGACATGTTGAGCAGCTTCCCTGAGATTACATAGCTGGGAAGATGGCAGATCCAGGACTCTAACTCAGCTCAGTCTTATACTAAGTCTTGAGCTCTTAACCAGTTTTCTTTCTCCAGATCTTCGGTGAACTACCCTTCATGCCTCCTAACTGCCCTTGGCAATGCAGTGGTCCTCTGCATTGGTAATCACCATTGGTCCTCTCTCATCCAGACCAAAGAAAGTCTCTTCTGCTTTTTATGAACAGCCTTTTCACCCAGTAGAGCTATTATCCGAAATGACCCTGCAATCCTCTTGACCCTTGCTGCTGAAAGTCTAGTCTGTGAACCAGCAGCATTAGCATCACCCCGAAGGTGTTAAAAATACTATATCTCAGCCCCTCTCCACCCAACCCCAGCCTATTGAATCAGAATCTGCATTTTAACAAGAGCCTCAGTTGATTCTTATGTTCCCTAGAGTTTGAGAAAGCTGCTCTATACCACCTCTCTCTCTTGCCCAGCACACCCCTACTTTCTAGGAGGGAGAAGAGAGATGATGGGGTGGGAGTCACAGTCTTACACTGTATTTGGAATCATTGCTCCCTTGTAAATTCTGCCTTGACCCTTAGATTGGTCCACTCTGCCAAAGTTTTTTCTTCATTTTGCTGATTTTCTTTAAGTGACCACAATGTCTCTGTTGATGATGGGGCGTGTTCGGGGAATCCCATTCCATGAGATGGTCTGACCCCAATTGTGCACTAGTCCAAGGTCTCTTTTATAAGTCCCTGAACCTCATCTAGACCTATCTAGGTATCTGGAGATATAATTCAATGTTTCTGGATATGCCATGATAGAAGAGAATCCTGCCTTCTAGCATTTGAAGATAGCAGGAAGCTGATTTTACCATGATTAGGTTAGAACACACAACTATTCCCTTTACCCACCTTAATCCCCACTCTAATTGTGCTATTCATTCCCTGTAGACAAGAAATAGATGGTTGCATACCAGCGAGCAAAGAGAAATGAGAGAACATGTCCTCAACAGTTCTTGTTCTCTTTTGTTTCTTATTCTTTTGTCTCCTCTATGTGTAATGCCAATCCCCAAGCCCTGCCTCCCCTCCATCATGGGTGATGGAATTAATACATTCCACTTGTGTGATTACCTTCACTTGGTTTCCGGGAGCCGTTGCCAAGATCTAGACATCTAAAGAGCATGATATGAATAGACTTTTCAGGGAAATGATAGTCATATATTCAAGCAATACATCAATGTTTATTCTGCTTCTTGAACAGCTTCTTAATTCTCATTGGAGTTTATTAGTCACCCTTGTTCTAAGTTGATTAAATTTGTTTGTAGTTGCCTCCAAGATTATATTAACAGATATTCTTCCTTACAATTTAATAGCAATATTTTTGCAGGGCCTGAGCTGACATGATAAGACAAATTGAAAAAGTGAATGTACCACACTGTATAGATCTGATTCATCTTTCCTCTTGTCTCCTTATGTATTTTTGCCATGATTAGGAACCAAATGAACAGAGTGACATTTTGTTTTGGTAAGATAACTCTACTATTTTTGATTTAAGCTTTCATATTTTTCAAAGTAAACACAATGAAAGTAAAGATAAAAGTGACCTAGTATAATCTGTAGAGCTGCTATATTTTATGAGTTAATTGTTTGAGAGTACTTTATGTCTGGCACAAATTAAAATGATATGGAGGAAAAACATAAGATTCTTTTAAATGTCTATTTCCGGTTACATGTAATTGGGTCTCTTTAAATCTGAACATTTCTGAGGAGTAGGAAGTGTGTAAGACAGGCAGCATGAGAAAGCCTGGCTTGTTAAGCAATTTTGTTTAATTTGCACAATATAGTAGATGTGTCTACCATGTGCCCATTACCAGATCATTGATAATCTTTGTAAGGTTGCAAGGAAGAGACAAAATCAAACAAACTTTAGTAGGATAAAAGAAAAATTTTGGCTATTCTTTGTGGCCTTACAGTGACTTTGAATCACAGTATTCCAAGATTAGGTTGTGTATTGATTCGGTTGTGTATTGGGCCATGTGGAGAGCCAGGTCGTCAGCTCAGCAACACTAAGTCAATCATGACTTTCTATTTGTTCTAGCATGTAGACATATACAAAAGGGATATGAATGGGTTGATTCGCTACTAAACACCACGATCACCCCTGAAGGATGGAGCCTATAGACACAGTTGGCTGCCTTCAGCATTTTGCCTTTCTCTGAGGGTGCTAATCTGGTGCCCGCATAAGCAGGGTTGGTGTCTCTGCTTGGCCCAAGTCACCAGCCATAGCAGCTTTGTATGGAAAGTCCCACAATTTGTGATCATGAGTAAGAGGCACTTTTGGCTTCATGGATTCTTCTCTACCGAGGGATCAATAAATCCCTTTCCCTCCAAAGTAGAAGAATTTAAATAATTTGACTTTAAAAAAAAAAGCTGCCATTTGAGTGTCTTGTGGATCACCTATATCCAAACACAATGTAGGTTCCACAGGGCAGAGATTAGTCACTGATAAGTCACTTCTGTATCCTCAGTGCTTAGAGCAGTGGTTGGCTCATGATGGGTATTTCATAAACATCTGTTGAGGAAATGAATAAAAATGGAGCAATGGTTATTTTTAACATTATTGACTAAAAATCAGGATCAGGATGTATGAGATACCCTCGTTAAACTGGAGAGTGTGTGTTCTGTCTATTTTAGTACCTAGGATGAGGAGTATTTATAATTTCCTGCTTCGTAGGTGTGCTGAGAGGATTATTTAGTTGGTGCTTTTAAGTACTACTGAGTTAAAAAATGTTCTACTCAATCGAATTCTGCTTAATTAGTGTGTATTGTGTTTGCTAAATTCTTAGGGGTGTGAAGAAATACAAGACTATCTCCATGCCTTTAAGGAGATTATAATCACATCATTCCTCTGGTATATTTACGTCCATACTCACTGTTTCTCCACTGCTTCACTCTTTCCTGAGTTCTCTCTTGAGGGGCCATAACAAGATGGGTAAGAGAGCCATCCTGATTAGCTTGTGTGTGGTGAGGAGTCCCAGGGGAAGGCAAAGGTAGATGGGTCCTAGGCTGTGTCACACAGGCTTACCCTATTGTAGTAGTTGGTAAGATAGAACCTGGAAATATGATAGATACATTTGTCTGTATGCTGACCAAAAACAAAAGAAGGAAAATAAGCTTAAGATCAATATCTGGGAGGTCTCAAGAAGAGCAGAGGTAATTACTGGGAATGGTTCAAAGACAGTGGTCAGAAGTAAGGTTTTAAATAGAGAGCGTCAGCTGATATTTAGGGACAAGTATGATGGCTTAAAGTTGCCACTCACAGGTGGACACAATAAACTTCTCACTCGCTTACAGTGTAGGTTCTTCTCTCATCAATACAAACTGTTCTCCCATGGGTTTCCAATGACATTCCCAATGCAATGACATGTTCTCTTTTGCTCCAGTACCTTATCTCAAAAACCCCTTTTATTATTTCTTCTTCAGTGCCTCCCACCACCACATAATGATCCTATCTAAGAAGATAGCCAACTTTTCTTTTCTCAGAAATTAGTTCTTGGGCTTCCAGGTAAAAGTGATTAATTAGAAAGTGTATTTACCTCCCACCCTTTCACATAGAAGTTACAGTGAAGGTATAAAACTGAAATAAACTCACAAGAGCAAAGAGAATGGAAGGAATTCCATAGCAGATAAAAACATCTGTATATTTCTGTAATTTAAAAATGGTTGCAAGGGGGCCAGCCCAGTGGCGTAGTGGTTAAGTTTGTGCACTCCACTTCAGTGGCCTGGGGTTCGCGGGTTTGAATCCTGGGCACTGACCTACACACCACTCATCAAGCCATGCTGTGGCAGCATCCCATATACAAAATAGAGGAAGATTGGCACAGATATTAGCTCAGGGACAATTTTCCTCACACAAATGGGTGCAAGAATGATAACAAATGAAACTGAATGAAGGAAGCCACAGCCTAGAATACACACTGAGGAGCTCAAAAGTGGTGCAAAATCCCAGAGAAGTTTCACTGTATAGGGCAGAAATGAGATATGTGGCTAAAATGAGAGGAAATGATTGAAAGTCTGAACAGGCAACCCCCACCTCCCTCTACAACCTGCAGAGGTGGAGCATAGGTATCCTAGCAATAGCCCTAGAACAAAAGATCAGAGGAATATTTTCTTGAAAAAAAAAATCAGAATGAACACTAAACATGGGCAATGTGAGTGAGTGGAAGTACTTAGATTAAAGCTCTTTCCACTCTGGCCTATGGGACGGGCACCAGAGTCATAATAGATTCCTCCCTACCTGCTCCCTCTGAGAAGCCTGCCATTGATAAGCTCTGCCCAGGCCCACACAGCTGACAGCCAGGCTTCCGTCATTCATACCTATGATTGGATTCCCAAGATCACTGAACGTTTGAGGAAAGCCTGGATCATGGAAGAGAAAGGACCAGAATAAAGAGACTGACAACCTGACTGCAGAAAACATTTTTATAATTTTATTAGTATTCACAAAGAAGATTTAATAAGGTAGTGCCTCTGTAAAACAAGAACAGAATTATTTTTAAAAGTCAAGAGAAAGCTTCTAGAAATTAAGAGATTCAAGAAATTTTTAAAAAATTAAAATTTAGTAGAGGTTTTGAATGATAAAAAAACACGGTATCTCTGAATAAAGTTATCCATATAAAACTGAGTCCCTACTTGCTACCATATATGGTAATAAATCACATATGGGTTAAACACAAAAGAAAAATAAGTACTTCAATTGTTTGAAGACAATTGAGGAGAAAAACTTTGAGACTTGGAGAAGAGGTGGATTTCTTAAACTAGAACTCAGTCTTCTATTCTCAGTATCTCTATGCCAAAGTAACCACAATAATGGTTTGCCTGTATGTGCATTTATGTTTCTAGAAGATTTTCCTATCCATGCAATATATTTGTATGTATATACATACATTTGCATCCACATTCCTCCCATGTATATCTGTATTTTCTTAATGTATTCAAATTATATCATACTATATGAATTTTGGGGGCCTTTTTGGTTTTGGTTTTGGGTTTTTACTTAATAACATGGTTTAGTGATCTTTTCATGTTAATATATATTGATGAACCACACCCTTTTCAATGACTAAATAGTATTCCATCACTTAATATGTCATACTTTATATAACTAATCTATTGACTCACGTTTGTGTTGTTTCCAATTTGTGGTGTTACAAACAACTCTTCAATGAACATCTTTGTAACTATATAATGGTAAATTTTAAAAAGTGTATTCCCAGCTGTAGAATCACTGAGTTAAAGGCTTTCTGCATTTTCAATTTGTATGGCTACTGCCAAATCACCATTCAGAGTGGCTGCACCGATTTATGATGTGCAGTGTATGAGACTGGTTCTCCCACTCTCTGGACCATCATCAACCTTTAATTTTTGCCAATTCATTGGATGTAATGTGGTATCTTATAGTTTTGATTTGCATTTTTAAATTTATGAGTGAAAAAGAGCACTTAAAAGTACCATTTATGTTATATTATCTATAAATCATCTTACATATATTTTGTTCATTTGCTTTTTAAATTTTTTTTTTAATTTTTTGTTTATTGCAGTAACATTGGTTTACAATATTGTATAAATTTCAGGTGTACATCATTATACTTCTATTTCTGCATAGATTACATCATGTTCACCACTCAAATACTAATTACAACCCATCACCACACACATGTGCCGAATTATCCCTTTCACCCTCCTCCCTCCCCCCTACCCCTCTGGTAACCACCAATCCAATCTCTGTCTCTATGTGTTTGTTTATTGTTGTTATTATCTACTACTTAATGAGTGAGATCATACGGTATTTGACCTTCTCCCTCTGACTTATTTCACTTTGCATAATACCCTCAATGTCTATCCATGTTGTCACAAGTGGCTGGATTTCATCGTTTCTTATGGCCGAGTAGTATTCCATTGTGTATATATACCACATCTTCTTTATCCATTCATCCCTTGATGGACACTTAGGTTGCTTGCAAGTCTTGGCTATTGTGAATAATGCTGCAGTGAACACAAGGGTGCATGTATCTTTACACATTGGTGTTTTCAAGTTCTTTGGATAAATACTCAGCAGTGGAATAGCTGGATCATATGGTAGTTCTATCCTTAATTTTTTGAGGAATCTACATACTGTTTTCCATAGTGGCTGCACCAGTTTACACTCCCACCAGCAGTGTATGAAAGTTCCCTTCTCTCCACATCCTCTTCAACACTTCTTGTTTCCTGTCTTGTTAATTATAGCGATTCTGACGGATGTGAGGTGATATCTCATTGTAGTTTTGATTTGCATTTCCCTGATAGTTAATGATGTTGAACATCTTTTCATATGCCTGTTGGCCATCTGTATATCTTCTTTGGAGAAATGTCTGTTCAGGTCTTTTGCCCATTTTTTAATTGGGTTGTTAGTTTTTTTGTTGTTGAGATGCATCAGTTCTTTATATATTTTGGAGATTAACCCCTTATCAGATGTATGGTTTGCAAATATCTTCTCCGAATTGTTAGGTTGTCTTTTCGTTTTGTTGATGGTTTCCTTTGCTGTGCAGAAGCTTTTTAGTTTATTTTTTCTATTGTTTATTTTGTTTATTTTTTCTATTGTTTCTCTTGCCTGGTCAGACATGGTGCTTGAAAATATGTTGCTAAGACCGATGTCAAAGAGTGTACTGCCTATGTTTTCTTCTAGAAGTTTCATAGTTTCAGGTCTTACATTCCAGTCTTTAATCCATTTGGAGTTAATTTTTGTGTATGGTGTAAGGTAAGGGTCTACTTTCATTTTTTTGCATGTGGCTGTCCAGTTTTCCCAACACCATTTGTTGAAGAGACTTTCTTTTCTCCATTGTATGTTCTTGGCCCCTGTGTCGAAGATTAGCTGTCCATAGATGTGTGGGTTTATTTCTGGGCTTTCAATTCTATTCCATTGATCTGTGTGTCTGTTTTTGTGCCAGTACCATGCTGTTTTGGTTCCTATAGCTTTGTAGAATATTTTGAAATCAGGGAGTGTGATACCTCCAGCTTTGTTTTTTTTTCTCAGGATTCCTTTAGCTATTCGGGGTCTTTTGTTGTTCCATATAAATTTTAGGATTCTTTCTTCTATTTCTGTGAAAAATGTTGTTGGAACTTTGATAGGGATTGCATTGAATCTATAGATTGCTTTAGGAAGTATGGACATCTTAACTACATTAATTCTTCCAATCCAAGAGCACGGAATATCTTTCCATTTCTTTGTGTCTTCTTCAATTTCTTTCAGCAATATTTTATAGTTTTCGGTGTACAGATCTTTCACCTCTTTGGTTAAGTTTATTCCTAGGTATTTTATTCTTTTTGTTGCAAATGTAAATGGGATTGTATTCTTACTTTCTCTTTCTGCTACTTCGTTGTTAGTGTATAGAAATGCAACTGATTTTTTATGTTGATTTTGTATCCTGCAACTTTACCATATTCGTTTATTACTTCTAAAAGTTTTTTGGTGGATTCTTTAGGGTTTTCTATATAGAAAATCATGTCATCTGCAAATAGTGAGAGTTTCATTTCTTCCTTTCCAATTTGGATCCCTTTTATTTCTTTTTCTTGCCTAATTGCTCTGGCTAGGACTTCCAGTACTATGTTAAATAGGAGTGGTGAGAGTGGGCATCCTTGTCTGGTTCCTGTTCTTAGAGGGATAGCTTTCAGTTTTTCACCATTGAGGATGATATCAGCTGTGGGTTTGTCACATATGGCCTTTATTATGTTGCGACACTTTCCTTCTATACCCATTTTATTCAGAGTTTTTATCATAAATGGATGCTGTATCTTGTCAAATGCTTTCTCTGCATCTATTGAGATGATCATGTGATTTTTATTCTTCATTTTATTAATGTGGTGTATTATGTTGATTGATTTGAGAATGTTGAACCATCCCTGCATACCTGGAATAAATCCCACTTGATCATGGTGTATAATCTTTTTAATGTATTGTTGTATGCGATTTGCTAATATTTTATTGAGGATTTTTGCATTGATGTTCATCAGTGATATTGGACTGTAATTTTCTGTTCATTTGCTTTTAGAGTCACTTATTTTTCTTATTCAGTTGTGGAAACTCAAAAAATTGAGAAATAGAACATTATGCTATATTATTGTGATAAACATTTCCTATAGATTGTCCATTGTCTTTGTTATCAACATTAATAAGGAATAATGTACATACAATAAACTGTATCCATTTAAATTGTCCAATTTGATGAGTTTTTAAAATGTATTCATAAAACCACAGCCATAATCAAGATACAGAATATTTTTTTCTTCCTTAAAAAGATGCTTGTACCTCTTTGCTGACCACCTCTCCTTTACCCCCAACCTCAGGCAACCACTAATCTTTTTGTCAATATAGATTAGCTTTTGTTTTCCAGAATTCTATATAATAGAATCACAGAGTACTCTTGTGTCTGGCTTCTTTCTCTCAGCCTAATTATTTTGATATTTATACATATTGTTGGGCAAAAAAGAGTCCATTCCTTTTAATACTGAGTTGTATTCCATCATATGCGTTTACTGCATTTGTTTGTCCATTTACCTGTTGATGGACATCTAGATTCTTTCTAGTTTTGGGTTATTGTGAATAGATACACCATGAACATTTGTATATAAATCCTGTGTGGTCATATGATTTTATATCTTTGGGCTGAAGAGCTAGAAATGGAATAGCTGTAGAATGTACAATGGAATATTGTAGGATCATGTTTAACTTTAGAAGGAACTGCCAAACAAATTTCTAAAGAGATTGCTCCATTTTGTATTCCCACTAGCAATATATGAGAGGTCTAGTTGCTTCGCCATTGCCAGCACTTGGTATTTTCAGTCTTTTTAATTTTAGGCTTGTATATCTCATTGTGGCTTTAATTAGCATTTCCTTGATTAATTATGTTGAACATTATTTTATGTGCTTAGTAGCCATTTGTATGTCTTTTCTTGTAAAATTTCCATTGAAATATTTAGCCCATTTTTATTTGTCTTCTTATTGAGTTGTAAAAATTCTTCACATGTTCAGAATACGAAACTTTTGTCAGATTACATATATGTAATATTTTTGATATTATAGAATATATGTGTTATATATATATTGTGTGTATATATAGATGAAATTTTCCATTCTACGGCTTGTCTTTTAATTTTCTTATTAGTACATTTTGAAGAGGAAAATTCAAGTTCATTGACTCCTTCCTCAGTCATCTTAATTCTGCTAAGTCCTTTCAATTCTGCTAATGTTTCCTATTCCAGATATTATATTTTTCAGTTCTAGAATTTCTATTTGATTTTTTGTTAAATTTTCTTTTTCTGCAGTAAATGTCCTATCTTTTCAATCATTACATTTTCCTTTATATCTTATTCCTTTACTTATAATTATTATAACTGTTTTGAACTCATTACTTAGTAATTCCAACATTTAGGTTATGTTGAGATTTTCCTCTTTTAATTGTATTTTCTCTTGAGAATGTTTCACATTTTCCTGGTTTTGTATATTTTGATGTTTTTGGATCATATCCTGAACATTGTGAATATTATGTTGGAAAGACTCTAAATTTTGTTATATTCTTCCAAAGAGTATTGATGTTTTTGTTTTAGAGATCAATTAACTTGGTTAGACTCAAACTGAAAACTCTGTCTTGCTTATGATGGGTAGCGGATCAAATCTCCATTCAGTCCTTGTAGCCTTAGCTACAATCTGCATTGAGTCTCTCCCACAAATACATGGTTTAGGAGTCAGCCACAGACTTGGGCAAAGTCTATGTTCAGAATTTGGGGGTTCTTTTCTCTGGTATTCTCCTTTCTAGGATTCCGTCCTCACTTTCCAATGGCTATTGTTAGCCCTGATTCTGTTTGATTCTTGGGGACAGGAAGTCGGTAGGAATCCTGCTAGAGTTTTAGTTGCCCCAGGCCATATCTTAACTCGTGTCTGCTCTCAGACGAAATCTATAAAAATGAGAAATTTATCCCATGCCAGTATTTCTTCCAAGTTTCATTTCCTCTCCAAAATCCACTTTAAATTTTTTTTTTACTCTCCAGAGGCTAAAGCAATTGATTTGAATTTTGTTCAGAGTTTGTAGTTGTTATCTGCAGGAGTCTCTTAGACTTGCTTCTAAGAGACTGACTCTCCTGATTAACGTGCTTGGCTGAAGTCATCCAAAGAATAAAATATAGAGGCTGGTTGTAACCCATGTGTGTGTGTGACTCTTAACACCCAAACTCTCTATCCACTATATAAAGCAGCCCCACCAGGAAGCCCACTGACGTATTCTAGGAAAGGGCTGCTCTCTCAAGTCCTAGAGTAATTAGGACTGTCTGAGTTACAGCGCGATCTTTTGGTAGTCCTATTATTGCTCATGGCAAACAATGGTAAGTATCCTCTCCAAAGCCTCATCAGTGTCTGTTACTCAAGAGATTTTAACAAGTTAAAGAACAGTTGTTAATAACATATACACAGTTTCAAAATTAAATGCAAACAAATTTAGGAATGGGAAATCTCTCAAAAAATAATTTTTTTCCCTTAGTACGTATCTTATTTAGCACAACCAACTTAATGGATATAATCCAGGATGAAGTCACAGATGATAGTATTTTATTTAAATCAGTCATTCATAGTCTCTGTGATTACATTTTCTCAGGTCCCTATTCTCTCAGGAGTGTCAGGCAAGTATGTAATAATTGCATCATTCTTTATGTGTCTATAGCTTAGGAAGCACTGGAGACTAATGATCCAACTGCTCATATTTCCTTTCTTGCAATCCTCTTGCTTTAGGGATTTCAAACTGAGAAGAAGTTTGGAAGATCTTCTTTTGGAGGTGAGCGGAGGAGTGGGAAAGGGTGGAAATTCAGTTTTCTTTAGCACATGTGGCCGTTTAAGAAGTTATTAAACAGGTGTGCCCATGGGAATATATGACATCAATCCCATTCAAGCCAATTATTATAATCACTTACCATCTCCTAGATACTCACTGTATTTTAACACTACTACTTCTGTGCAAGGAGGAGATGCTGCTGCCTCATCTAGTCACTTGGCAGAGGTAAAGTTCCAAATACTCTTTGTCCCTTGTGGTGGGGGTACCACACGAGGGCACTTGTGGATGAACTCATACACTTCAAACAAGATGGAGAACATGGATATGACAAATCCATTTGGGCTTTTTTTTGGCTCTCAAAATGCTGGCATGTGATTTGGCTCATGCGGTTTGTCCATATTTTCGATTAGTCTGAGTGAAGAAAAAAGTGTTATATCAGGTAATGGAACTCTTTATATCTTTCATTCAGGGGTCAAATAACTCTACAGCCACATAGCACATGTTGTTTGCATTTTTGAAGATCTCTTCAAAGAGCATTTGTATAATTTTACTTAAAAAATTATATAATAGGATAAGCCACATCTGTCTTTCTCAGGGAGTGAGTCTGGACTATAGAACACATCTGTTCGCTTGATCCTGGAGACAGAGAACTGATCAAGGCTGGCCCCATTGTCCCCTGGGAGGACCCTGGGATGAGATCCTGGAAGACCTAAAGAGAGTGGTGGTTAACAGCTGCTGGGTGGAAGATGCTCCACGAGAGAGATGCCTGTATTTTCCTGCTCTGAGATATGTGCGAGTTATTGTAAGAGAGATACTTATCAATAACAGCAAAAGAGGTTTTCCACTTTCAAAACAGAGGCTTAAATGCCCAGCATGTAAAAGAATTGGTGGTTTTAGTCTCACCTTCTTGGCAGCTGCTGAAACTGTCTTTTATATATGTGATGGAAACAAGGATCCATCACGCCAAAATACCTCTTACCATTCTGAGCATTCGCCCTTTCCTCCCACCCATCTTCCCTGGTTTGCTCCTGCCCTAGCTGGCCAATAAAGGTCCTATCACGGTGGTGAAATGGAAGATTTTATTCTTGTGTCTCTGCATGTGTCCTGTACTAACTCACACGTGGTGAGAGAATTGGGGAGTCTGAATATCTGGCACCGCCTTGGCATTCTCAGAAATCTGCCACTGCATTTCCATCTGCCCAACGCTGTACTAACGTGTTAAACGAAAGTGCCTCTGACGCTGCTACTGAGAGCCTTTAGCTTTTATATGTTACCAAATGATTAGTAATAGGTTTTAATAATTAGGCTCAGAGATTTAAAGACAAATACCAAAGTAAAAAATAAAGATTAATCAGAACTTGATAACCTTCAGTATGTAAAAAGGTTGCACAAACACACTACACACACATGCACACACACATATAATGATAATTAAAGGCATATTTCAAAGTGAGTTTTAAGGATCCTGACTCAGGTTAGAGGCTCTTAGGAGTGTCTGTCCAGTTTAAGATCTGGTGGTATGAAGAGGAAGAAAATGATGCTATTGTCCTCAAAAGCCTGGATGTGACTGAGAGATGGACTTTATATCATTTCTCTCCTTTGATAAGGAAAGCACAATAAGTATATCCTGTTTAAAAGTGGCAGAATATTTACGTGTGCATAACAAAAAAGATCTGTAATGTGCTAGCTTAATATTTTCATTAAGAATTGTTAAACATATGTATTTTTCAGATTCTTATTTGCTTTCTTACATCTTTCTAAAATACCTTATTCATCATGTTATACTATAGTTCAAGTATTTTAGAGGCTCTGTAAGATCTAGAATAAAATATTTAAACTCTAAAACCTGGCCAGTCACAAACTACCTCAGTTTACCTTTCTATATGTACTTCCCTTTACAAGCCCTGCATTAACACTGCTTTGATCAGATGTCCCATGTACTCTCATCTGTCACATCATGCCCACTTCTGTCCCTGAGTCCCCACCTAGGACTTCTTGGTTAATTTTCAGCCAACTTAAATCTCTGGAGCAGCAGAATGCTGGATTCTTGGGATCAAATAGACCAGGCCTGATCCTGACCAGCCCCTGTCATTGGACCCTGGCAAGTTATTTAACTTGGCTAGACCTCAGATTTCTCATCTATAAGATGGAAATAATAATGATTAATAGTGCTGAATGAGATCATGCTTCTAAAGTAGCCCAGGAAAGAGTCTAGCATAAAGTGCTTCATGAATCCTAATTTGTCTTCTCTGTTTATTCCTTTGGATTGAGAATACATTCCACCTTAGCTGTAAAGACCATTCCCTACCTCTCATCCCCACTTGAGGCTGTGTTTATTTCTCCTTCTATGTTGCCTTAGAGTACTTTTTGTCAGTATCTTCATTTCCCTTAATTTTTTAAAAAATCTTGAGCTCTATTAACTGAAAAAAAATCACATAAAGTGCTTCACACAAGACAACACATAGTAAGTGCTCCATAAATATTTCTGTGGCTGCTGCTGCTGCTATTGCAAAGGCAACAGTCACTCACACCTCTAAAGTAACTGCTCTTCCGCTGATAAGTTATGTTTGTTCCCGGAAAAATAAAAAAGGCAGTAAAGATTACCCAGATTAAAATCCTAGCTCTACAATTTCCAGCCACGTGACTTTTGGTGAGTTACTTCACCTCTCTTAATTTAGGATGCCCATAATAGTTATCCACCCATAGAGATGTTTTAAGGATTAAATGAATTAAAACGTAAAAAGAATGACAAATACAAGTACTTTATCTGCATGCGCTATTGCTGATATTGTTTTAGCCGTTTTAATCCTGACCCCTCAAGTATTTTGAAAGCTGGTGAGGACAGAGGTGTATATTTGCACTGATCTTATCATTTCATGAGGACAAAATGAAATAAGAGGTGGCATAGGGTAGGTCCAGTACAGTGCCCAGAGCCCTGTGAAGGCTCTATAACAGCTAGTTTCCTTCCCCTTGCCATACCTACCACACCTAGTAAGTAGTTCTAGGAATTGCTCTTTGAACATTTTTTGAAGGAATAAATAATTTTTCTGTGTGTTGTTTCTAAGGAACACCATTAAATTTAGAGCATTGTAGTTCAAAAGACTGCCTGTTATTCCACGAAAGTCTGGTTTGGTGAAATTATGTCATCTTCATCTTATTACTTATGTCATTTACTATATCCTGACTGCCCCAAAGCTTCTTGACATATTTTGTTCTGGAGCCCTGAGTTGAAATGTACTATTGAAGTCAAACATTGTCTTAATTTTCTTTTAGCTTCACCTTCATCCTCCCCACCCCCCACCGCCCCCTTTTCTCTTTCATTTCCTTCTCTCGACCGGCTTTCTTGCATTCATATTTAAATCACTAAACTGTCACTAATTGGCAAACTAGCTTTCCTTTACAAAAGGCTAGCTAGAATTGTTCTGGTCTGTTTCCATCTGCAACACTTTCAAGATTTCAACATTTCAGGGGTGAAGCTGTAAAATCATGACTTTGATCTTGAAGTTATCTCCAGTTTGACAAGTAATGTACAGTTAACCCCTGAATAAATCTAAAGGGTGATAATGTATAGGATGACCAAGACAGGGATTGTCAGGTTGACTCCTTAATCTTTTTTTCCCCAGCATTACTGAGATATAATTGACATATAACATATGTAAGTTTAAAGTATATAGTGTGATGATTTGATACCCGTATATATTGCAAAATGATTAACACAGTAAGGTTAGTTAACACATCTGTCACCCCATGTAATTGCCAATTTTTTTGTGTGGTAATAACATTTAAGATCTACTCTCTTAGCAACTTTCAAGTATATAATATAGTATTGTTCACTATAGTCACAATGCTGTACATTAGATCCACAGAACTTACTTATAACTGAAAATTTGTACCCTTTGACCATCTCCCCATTTTCCCTAATCCCTAGCCCCTGTCAACACATTTCCATTCTCTATATGAATTTGGCTTTTTAGATTCCAAATGTAAGAGAGAACATACAATATTTCTATTTCTGTGTCTGATTTATTTCACTTAGCATAATGCCCTCAAGCTCCATCCATGTTTCACTTAAGTTAAGGTTTCCTTCTTTTTTGTGGCTAAATTATACTCCATTGTATATATATACCGCAGTTTCTTTATCCATTCTTCCATTGATGCACACTTACTTTGTTTCCATGTCTTGGCTATTGTGAATAATGCTGCACTGATCATGGAGGTACAAATCTCTTCAAAATAGTGATTTCATTTCTTTTGGATAAATATCCAGAAGTAGAATTGCTGGATCACATTGTAGTTCAATTTTTGATTTTTTTGAGGAACCTTCATACTGCTTTCCATAGTGGCTGCACCAATTTACATTCCTACCAACAGAGCATAAGCATTACCTTTTCTACCCATGCTCACCAACACATGTTATTTTTTGTCTTTTTGATAGTAGCCATTCTAACAGGTCTGAAGTGATATCTCGTTATGGTTTTGATTTGCATTTTCCTGATAATTAGTGATATTGAGCATCTCTTCATGTACTTTTGGCCATTGATATGTCTTCTTTGAAAAAGTGTCTATTCAATTCCTCTGCCCATTTTTAAATCAAGTTATTTGTTTTTCTGCTATTAAGTTGTGTGAGTTCCTTATATATTTTAGATATTAACTCTTTATGAGATAGATGGTTTGCAAATATTTTCTCTCATTCTGTAGGTTGCCTTTCATTTTGTTGATTGCTACTTTTCCTGTGTAGAAGATTTTGATGTACTCCCACTTGTTTATTTTTGCTTTTGTTGCTTGTGCTTTTGATGTCATATCCAAAAAATCATTGCCCAGACCAAAGTCAAAGAGCTGTCCCCATATATTTTCTACTAGGAGTTTTATGGTTTTCACTCTTGCATTTAAGTCTTTGATCCATTTTGAGCTAATTTTTGTGAGTGCTGTACAATAGGGGCCCAATTTTGTTATTTTCCATGTGACTATCCAGTTTTCCCAACACCATTTACTGAAGAGACTATCCTTTCCCTGTTGAGTTTTCTTGGCTCCCTTGTCATATATTAGTTGACCTTATATGTGTGGTTTTATTTCTGGGCTCTTTATTCTGTTCCATTGGTCCACAGACATATAGACATATTGGTCTATATGTCTGTTTTTATGTCAGTGTCATACTGTTTGTAGGGTGGGCAGCCTTGTCTTGTTCCTATATTAGAAGAAAAGCTTTCAACTTTTCACCGTTGAGTATGATGTTACTTGTGGGCTGGCCTTTCTTATTTTGAGATACGTTCCTTCTATACCCAATTTATTGAGCATTTTTATCATGAAAGGATGTTGCATTTTGTCAAATGCTTTTTCTGCATCTATTGAGATGATCATATGATTTTTATCTTTCATTCTATTAATGTGATGTATCACATTTATTGATTTGTGTTTGTTGAGCCATCCTTGCATCCCAGGGATAAACCCCGCTTGATCTTGGTGTATGATCCTTTTAAGGTGCTGTTGAATTCAGTTTGCTAGTATTTTGCTGAGAATTTTTGCGTGTATATTCATCAGGGATATTAGCCTGTAGTTATCTTTCCATATAGTACCCTTATCTGGTTTTGGTATGAGGGTAATGCTGGCCTCATAAAATGAGTTTGAGAGTGTTCCCTCCTCTTTGAGAATAATTGGTGTTAGTTCTTCTTTAACTGTTTGGTGGAATTCCCCAGTGAAACCATCTGGTCCTGAGTTTTTCTCTGTTGGGAGGTTTTTGATTACCGCTTCAATCTCCTTACTTGTTATTGGTCTTTTCAGATTTTCTATTTCTTCATGATTCAGTCTTGGTAGGTTGTATGTTTCTAGCAATTTACCCATTTCTTCTAGCTTATCCAATTTGTTGGCATAAAATTGTTTATAGTAATCTCAAATGATCCTTTGTATTTCTCCAGTTTCAGTAGTAATATCTCTTGTTTCGTTTCTGATTTTATTTATTTGAGTCTTCTCTCTTTTTTTCTTAGTTATTCTAGCTAATGGTTTGTCAATTTTATTTATTTTTTCCAAAAAACAGCTCTTAGTTTTGTTGATCTTTTCTATTGTTTTTCTGGTCTCTAATTTATTTCTTCTCTGATCTTTGTTATTTCCTTCCTTCTGCTAACTTTGGGCTTAGTTTGTTTTTCTTTTTCTATTTCTTTAAGGCATAAAGTTAAGTTTTTTATTTGCAATCTTTCTTTTTCCTTAATGTAGATGTTTATTGCATAAACTTCCCTCTAAGAATGAGTTTTGCTGCATCCCATAAGTTTTGGTATGTTGTTTTTCCATTTTTATTTGTTTCAAGATATATTTTTATTTCCCTTCTGATTTCTTCTTTGACTCATTGGTTATTCAGGAGTATGTTGTTTAATTTCCATACATTTCTGAATTTTCCAGTTTCACTCCTGTTATTGATTTCCAGTTTCATACCACTGTGGCCAGAAAAAATACTTGGTATGATTTCAGTCTTCTTATATTTGCTAAGGCTTGTTTTGTGACATAACACATGATCTATTATGGAGAACGTTTCATGTGCTCTTGAGAAGAATGTGTATTCTGCTGCTATTGGGTGGAATCTACTGTATAAGTCTGTTAGGTCCATTTGTTCAAAGGGATAGTTCAAGTCTGATGTTTCCTTATTAATTATCTGTCTGTATGATCTATCCATTGTTGAAAGTAGGGTATTGAAGTCCCCTACCATTATTGTATTGTTGTCTATTTCTCTCTTTAGATCTGTTAATATTTGCTTAATATATTAGGTACTTCAATGTTGGATGCATATATAGTTACAATTTACATCCTCTTGTTAAACTGACCCCTTTTTCATTATATAATGACCTTCTTTTTCTTTTGTTACCATTTTCAGCTTAAAGTTTATTTTATCTAATATAAGTATAGTTACTCCTCTTCTCTTGCTTACCATTTGCATGGACTATCTTTTTCCATCCCTTTACTTTGAACCTGTGTGTGTCTTTAAAGCTGAAGTGGGTCTTTTGTAGGCAGCATATAGTTGGGTCTTGTTTTTAAATCTATTCAGCCACTTTATGCCTTTTCATTATAGAATTTAATCCATTTACATTTAAAGTAGTTATTAATAGTTAAGGACTTACTAATACCATCTTAATGATTTCTGATAGTTCCTTTATTCCTTTCTTCCTTTTTTGCTATCTTTCTTTGTGAATTGATGATTTTTCATAGGGGCATGCTTTGATTGCCTTCTCTTTAATTTTTGTGTGTCTACTTTAGGTTTTTGTTTTGTGATTACCATGAAGCTTATGTAAAACATCTGTACACATAACAGTCTATTTTAAGCTGATAACAACTTAAGTTCAATCACATAAAAACACTCTACCCTTTACTCCCTTTCTCATATTTTATGTTTTTGATGTCACAATTTACCTCTTTTTATACTGTGTGTCCATTAGCAAATTCTTTTAGGTATACTATGTTTAATACTTTTGTCCTTTAACCTTTATACTAAAGTTAAGTTATTAACAAACCACCATATTACAATATTAGAGTATTATGAATTTGACTATATACTTACCTTTACCAGTATGTTTTATATTCTCGTATGTTTTCATGTAACTAATTAATATCCTTTCATTTCAGCTTGAAGAGATCCTTTCAGTATTTCTTGCAAGGCAGGCCTAGTGGTGATGTACTCCCCCAGCTTTTGTTTGTTTGGAAAAAAAGTCTTTATCTCCCCTTCATTTCTGAAATATAATTTTACCACGTAAAGTATTCTTGGTTGTTTTTTTTTTCTTTAACTCTTTGACTATATCATCCCACTCTCTCCTGGCCTACAAGGTTTCTACTGAAAAATCTGCTGTTAGTCTTATGGGGGTTCTCTTATATGGGTAAAATTTGTTTTCTCTCTCTGCTTTTAAAATTCTTTCTTTGCCTTTGATTTTAGACAGTTTTATTGTCATGTATCTTGGAGATATCATTTTGAGTTGAAATTTTGAGGTGACCTATTAGCTTCATGAACTTAAATGTCCAAATCTCTCCCCAGATTTGGGATGTTCTCAGCCATTATTTCATTAAATAAACCTTCTGTCCCATTCTCCCTCTCCTGTCCTGGGAACCCCATAATGCGTAGATTGTTTGTTTTAATGGTATCTCATAATTCACATAGGTTGTCTTCACTCTTTTTCATTTACTTTTTCTTTTTGCTCCTCTGACTGGATGATTTCAAATTACCTGTCTTCTAATTTTCACTAATTCTTTCTTCTGCTTGGTTGAGTCTGTTGTTGAAGATTTCTATTGAACTCTTCAGTTCAGTAATTGTATTCTTCAACGCTGGGATTTCTATTTTTTTTGTGTGTGGTCTCTATTTTTTTGGTGAACTTTTCATTTTGTTCATGCACTGTTTTCCTAATTTTATTCGGTTTTCTATCTGTGTTTTCTTTTAGTTAATTGAATTTCTTTAAAGGGATTATTCTGAATTCTTTGTCAGACAGTTCATAGATCTCCATTTCTTTAAGGTCAGTCACTGGAGCTTTATTAGTTTTCTTTAGTAATGTCATGTTTTCTTGATTATTCATGATCCTTGTGGTCTTGTTTTGTTGTCTGCTCACTTGAGGAAGTATGCATCTCTTCCAGTCTTTACAGAATAGCTTCAGCAGGTAAAGCCCTTTACCAGTTAGCCCTCCCAGAAATTTTAGTTGGACCATCTGGTGGTGTCCATAGGCGGGCTTGCTACTAGAGTCTTTCAATGAGCAGATCTGGTGCCTGGGTCAGCAAGGGGGCAGGCCTCGTGCTTGGGTCCACAGGGAGTGGGCCTGGGTCTGTGGGGGTGGGCCTGGATCTTTGGTTACTGGGGTGGGCCTGGTGCTTGAGTCTGCAGTGGTGGGCCTGGGACCTGGGTATGCATAGGTGGACTTGGATCCTGGGTCCACAGCGGCTGAGTAGGTACCAGAGACCACTGAATTAGGTCCAGCGTCTGGGTCTGTGGGGCCTGGCCTAGTGCCTGGATAGGCTGGGAGCCTAGTTTCATGCAAGTTGGGCTGGATGCTGGGGCCACGGGGGCTGGCCTGTGCTAGGGCAAACCTGGAGCCTGGGGCCATGGGAGTCAGTCTGTAACCTGGGCCTCAGGGACCAGCCTGGAGGTTGAGTCTGCAGAGGCCAGCCTGGCACTGTGGTGGGCAGGGATCCTGGGTCCATGGGAGCCTTCCTCAAACCTGGGACCTTAGGGGCTAGTTTGATACGAGTATTTTAAAGTAAACCCCCTTAAATAAATCTGGATGATGATAATGGATAGGATAACTAAGACATAAATTGTTAGATTAAGTCCAAAATCTTTTATGTCCGCAAGAATAAAGAAGACAGAGTGGCATGAACCAACCAGCAAGAGTTAGGTTGAAACCCTGGCTTTGCCTCTTGCAAACTGTATACAAGTGACTAAACCTCTTCTCTTCCATTGATACATCTGTGAAATGGGGATAGTAATAGTTCATACTGAATGAGGTCATTATGGGGATTAACTAAGATTATGTAATTTACACTGTACATAAAGCTCTTAATACGTTAGTTGTGACTTGGTAGAAGCTATACAAATGAAAATTATTATTGTTATAATTAAACAAGACCAGAAAAAAACTCATTCTAGAGCAATGGATTTTCAGTTAGGTTAGATTCCCTGAAACACAGCCTCTAAGGTGAAGGTTAGCCTGCAGAAAGTTTATTAGGGAGTCACTTGGAGTCAACACCTATGGGGGGTGAAGGAAGTAGGATTGGATAAAATTGAGCTCTGACAGGGTCTCAATACAGACTGCAGCTGGTCTTATAGGGAGCTCTGGAACTTGGATGACCTTTCAGTGAGGTCCCTATTGAGGCAAGGGGGCTGGTCCTTTATACCCCTGCACAGACCAGATTTGAATGTAAGCCACCCCCTAGAAGGAGCCTGCTCTTGGGCAAGGTAATTCTCTGCTGCTGAGGGCAAGCCCCAGAGACAGAGTCAGCTGAGAGCCTTCAGCCACCAAAACTCCCAGAAGTTCAGAAAATGAATGTCACAGTCCTGAAGGGAGACTGGGCTCTGTACCGCAGGGTCCACTCTGGGTTTCTAATAATAAATGTATAATAACTGTATATTACACATTGCTTTCTTTTATTATTTTTTCTAGACAATATGTTCCTGTGGGGAAAGAGCTGTGTCTGTCTTGACTGCCTGGCACATAAGAGGAACTCAATAAATATGGCTTAAATAAATGGAATTGTTTATAAAAACTATTCTTTAAAAAACACATATTCTACCCCCTATTTAAGGAATTTGAAATTGAAAATCTATCCTCAGAATGCAGAAATTACTGTCATTTTCGTACTGTAGTGTCAATTTTTCTTTATAATTTAACTAGAACACAAAATACAGTGAGCAAACAATACTCTGATTCTTCTTATTTGGATATATCCTGGCAAAAGATAAACTATGAATCTTCCCAAACAATTTATTATCACATTTTTTAATTTGCTCCCATTTATAACATCATTTACTAAGATCTCTATCTTCTGAATTAATAGTTAGGTAGACAGATGGATGAATACTAAGGTGATATGGTAAAATGTTATTTGTAGAATCTAGCAAGTGCCCTTACAGGTGATCAATATGTTATTCTTTCATCTTTTGCACATTTGAAAATTTTCATAATAGAATTTTTGGGAAAAAAAGAATCCTATTTTCATTAAGTTGCCTATATATTTATGAAAATATTGAACTGGGATAGTCCTCAAATAAAATAAGAGACAAGGCACTAATGTAAGCCAAGCATTTTGATATGTAGAGGGCTGTAACAAGTTAAGGACATCTCTGTTTGAACAGTATCCACTACGGGTTCCTAGTAATAAATGTATAATAACTGTATATGACACATTGCTTTTTTTTTATTACCTTTTCTAGACAATATGTTCCTGGTGGGTAAGAGCTATGTCTGTCTTGACTGCCTGGCAGTCGAGGAGGAACTCAATAAATATGTCTTAAATAAATGGAATTGTTTATAAAAACTATCCTTTAAAAAACACATATTCCTGAGTTTTTATTAGTTGTTTCTTTTGGGGGTAGTAGAGGAAGGGACATCTTGTAATAGTGATAGATATATTATGGAAGGAGACAGCAAAAGAAGATATCTCTTGTTGAGAATGACAATCCCAAGACTGAATAAAGATTTATAAAGAGGCTTAAAGATAATTGGCTCTATTTCATTCATTTTACAAGTGAGAAAACTGAGATCAGGCAGTTGAAGCAACTTGTTCAAAATAGCTCAAGTAGTTAGTATCAGAGCGAGATTTTATTTTTCCCAGAAACACTCCTTTCTCCCACTCTGCCCCCCACCAACACACAAACAAGGATCATAATGCCACAAACTCTCATAAATTCTTTATTCAGGGCAGTAGCAGAGATTAATGGGGTGCCACGTGGAGTTTCCCTGACTGAATATGTCACTCCACTGACCAAACATAATTACTGAAATTATTACAATTTTTCTGGAACTACAAAGCCTGATAAATATTTGTTGAGTGGGTTAGTCAGTGATTATGCAAATGATTGAATGAATAGTTGGTTATTTATTAAGCCATTACCTCTTTGGACCAGATTGGTTACCAGATTAACTAATAAGTCACATAGAAATGAGGAAATGGGCCACAGGACAGGTCAGTTTTGATAAGGAAGAAAGACAGAAAGTCAGATTTGGTGGAAGCTTGGAGTGATGCCTGGATGGAAACAGCCAATGGAAGGCCTTGAGAAGTATGAGTGGTAATGGGGACTGTAACAAGGATCAGAGAAAGTTACAAGGCCAATGGCACCAAAGGCAAGGAGATGTAGAAGGACTTCATCTATTTATTTTCCAGAAATCTCACTGCGTCCCTGAATCCACTATCACATTAGGAGTGCAAAGGGAAATGGTGAGTGTCTTTTGGGAACTTGTGGTGGAGGATGCCTGGCTTTCTCAGAGGAAGAATTTGCCATAGAGGCCAACTCAGGTATAGGTTGCTTTCCCTCATTTATTCTACTCCAACAGTCAATGGTCTGTTTTGTTTGTTTGTTTTTGTTTTGGCATTGCCTTAGATTAGTGGTCTTCAAACTTGTTTTCAGCTGTGGAGTCCTTTCTTCACATGGCATCTTATTTGTAAATTCCACATGTAAAAGATACGATTGAGGTAGCTCTTTTTGGGGTAGAACAAGATGGGCTTGGAGGGCCCAGACCCAACTTCTCCACCACTGCTTTGCCCATTCTTGAAGAACTCTGCAGAACATAGGGACTCCAAGGAGCACAGTTAGAAAAATACTGTCAGAAAAAATAGAAAATACATCATGGTCCTCTGAGTCCAGTAGAGAAGCAACTACAATGCTATTTCTTTAAGAACCTTGCATTCTCTATGTATGAAAATGTTATCTCGGGCCAGCCCCGTGGCTTAGCGGTTAAGTGCGCGCGCTCCGCTGCTGGCGGCCCGGGTTCGGATCCCGGGCGCGCACCGACGCACCGCTTCTCCAGCCACGCTGAGGCCACGTCCCACATACAGCAACTGGAAGGATGTGCAGCTATGACATGCAACTATCTACTGGGGCTTTGGGAGGAGAATAAATAAATAAATAAAATCTTTAAAAAAAAGAAAATGTTATCTGAGGAGAGGAGAGGGAGAGAGAACTAGGTTGAAGTTGGTTCTGGGTTGCACGTATAACAAGGAAAGCAATGAAAATTTCTCATATCCTGAGAGGTTAACAGTGTCAGTTCAGAAAGAATTTTGAGAAGATTTTATTCATCTCTAAAGTAAGAACTGTTTTATTGGTAGTAGAATTCATTTCAAGAGTTTTTAACAGAAAAATGTTACCACTGATTGAAATACAGTTAGAAGAGGAAGCAGTTTAATGAGCAGTTACACCGTATGCTCAGAGACGGTATTGAAGAATGGAAATCCATAGCCGTGTAAGATGGAAAAGCTAGCTGTGCTTGAAATATTGGATTGAAAAGCAATACAGGAGGTCTTAAATCTTGCGAACACCGTTGTTAGTACTGTGCTAGCCAAAGAATATACACCATAGTATGGAGCTATATTTGGTATGTAAGTATTTAATGCATTTAACTTTTGTTTTATATGAGTGATTTTCAAATTTCCTAATGCCATCTATTGCAGACTTTTACTGTTTGGGTGATGCCTATTATCAAACCACTGGTATTACACAAATCAAAATAATAAAACACTTAATTTCTTTTAGAAAATTATCAATTTCTATTACGTGCAGTCTTAGTTGAGATGTTAACTAAGATGTCTTGCCACTCCCTCACCAAAGAGTAGGTCCATGAACAAAATATGACAATATGATTTTCCCTTCACTTTCAATTTTCACCTGAGTGATATAAAATCAGAATAAAATATTTGGAGCTGATTCGTTCTGGTGGCAACCTGGGCAAGGCTGTTGAGGTGGTTTCAATATATGTCTTCAAATCCTTTGACACGCCTCCCTTCAAAATGTGGACTCTCATTCCTTTCTCCACGAATCTGGGCCAAACTTAGTGACTTGCCTCTAGTGAATAGAATGTATAATGTCTATGTAACTCCCAAACCTAGGTCATGAAAAGGATACAGTTTTCACCTGGTTCTCTCTCTCTTTCTCTCTCCTCTTCTCTCCTAGAGGGAATCAGCCACCATGATGTGAGGACACTCAAGGGGACTTGGAAGAGTCTCACACGAAGAACTGAGATTCTTGCTAAAAGCCATCACCAGCTTGGTAGTCATGTGAGTGAATCACCTTGGAATTGGATCCTCCAGCTCTGGTTAACCTTCAGATGACCACAGCTGTGCCCAACATCTTGATGGCAACCTCATGAGAGAACCTGAGGAGAAATACGCAGTCAAACTACTCCCAAATTATTAACCATTGAAACTGTGAGAGATAACAATGTCTATTGTCGTTTTGAGCGATGACATTTGGGGGTAATCTGTTAAACAGCAATAGATAACAAATAAAGTTGTGGACCAACCCATGCTACCAAGACTGTCCGAAGATTCTTTGCTTCTTTTCACTTCCTTGATCTCCTTCAGTCTTCCCTATGATTCTATCAGCTCCTCCTCAGCTCCATTCTGCTAAAGTCAGTTTCAATTGCTTGTTATTAAAGAGCACAATTTTAAAACAGTATCAATTATTATCAATTTAAATCAAAATACAGAAAATAATTTTTTTCTTTTTTTTTTTTGGTCTGAAAAATTTTAATTCACTATCTTGGTCTACTGTGGATTTTATTTTATTTTTTAAAATAAGAGTTTCATGTACCTACACATTTCACATGTAGGCAGCTAAAAGATTGCACTTCATCTACTGGCATTGTACAAGTCAAAAATGACCTACCACTGATACATATGTCTCTTGAAGAATATTCTAAGGTTATGCAGCATTCTTTATCACATATCATTTATAAAGAATTATATGATCATCAGCTATAAAGAATGCAAGTATAAGCTTGTAAAATGAGACTAAATGCTTAGTAATTAAAAAATATATTCATTGTAGATTTAATTGTTGAATATTTATGTTGATTTATCCACACAAGTAGGTATTTCAGATTTACAACTTTGGATATCCTTAACTTTAGCATGTTACCCTCATTAGTCTGTGATGCTATATTTTTCTTCTTTACTTATTTGTACAAATTGATGAAAAATTCAAGGAAAAGAAGAAATCTACATACAATGAAAATGTATGCTCATTATTTTAAATCAAATGATTTTGTTTAGTATGTTTAAAACAGCAGTGTGAGCTGTGCTTTTCACCAAACTCAGGAACATTTTGGCCATTATTCTTTAAATATTCTTTACTGCATTATTCTCTCTCCTCCTCCCTCTCCTCTGCCTTCTCCTCTCTTTTCCTTTTTAAACTCCAATTATGTTTGTGTTATAACTTTTGATATTGTTCCACAGGTCCTACACTGTTCATTTGTTTTAATCTTATTTTCTCTCTGTTCTTCAAATTGCATAATTGCATATCGATCTTCTATTGAGCTCAATAATCTTTGTTATGTCACCAATCTATGATTAAAGTTATTGGGTGAATTTTTTTCAAATATACTTTTGAATTCTACAACTTCCATTTGATTCATATTTATAGTTTCCATTTTTATTCTGAGATACTATCTCTGTTCATTCATCGTGATCAGATTGTCCTTCAAAATAGTTATAAAAGCTGCTTTAAGTCCCTATCTGCTAATTCCAACAGCTGGATATTTGGTATTGATTTATATATACTGCTTTTTCTCTCAAATATGGTTCATATTTTTCCTGTTTTCTTACTTTCACTAACTTTCAGTTATATGCTGGACATTATGGATCATAAATTAAAGGGAATCTGGATTATGAGATCTTCCTTAAATAACGTTGACTTTTTTACGGGTGACAGATAAATCACTGATAGATACTTTTGTTCTTGTCAGGCTTGGATTTATTCTTTATTCAAGCTTTATTTGTATTTAATTTTTGAGTTTATCCTAGGGCATGTCCTTACTCTAGAGCATGATCCTTACACTTAAGATACCATTTCCCTGAAGTTTCAACTGAATGATGAGTGACTTCTCTTCACTTTGGCTGGAACTCCAATGAATTCCAGCACTCTATGCCCTCTAGTATTATTATTAAGTTCTCAGCTCTAAAAAAGCAATCTTGGGGCCGGCCCAGTGGCACAAGCGGTTAAGTGTGCGTGCTCTGCTTCGGTGGCCTGGGGTTCGCAGGTTCAGATCCTGGGTGCAGACCGACTCACCGCTTGTCAAGCCATGCTGTGGAGGCAACCCATATAAAGTAGAGGACGATAGCCACAGATGTTAGCCCAGGACTAGTCTCCTTCAGCAAAAAAAGAAGAGGATTAGCATCGGATGTTAGCTCAGGGCTGATCTTCCTCACACACACAAAAAAAAACAGCAGTCTTTGCTAGACCTTGTAAAGTCTCATTCCGCACATATGCAGCCTAGCCCTTGGCTAAGGACCTACAGTCAAGCCCCCCACACTCTGCTAAGGCCCCCATCAGCATAGCTCCTTTTCTCAAGTAACATGCCCTGTAAATTCCAGATGTCTCAGCAGCCTGGATCACCAATCTCTTCTTCAGATCAGTGAGACCACTAACCCTGTTAGCTCTACTCTCCTGCCACTGGGAAAACTGAGGTGATTGTGGGGTGATCATGAGGCTCACATCTTATATTTCTCTTCTTTAAAGGATCACAGTTTTGTCCAGCCCATTGTTCAATTTCTGAAACAATGACTTCACGTATTTTTCCGTATTTATAGTTCTTTTTGGCAAGAGGACACGTCTGGTACCAATTACATTGTCATGGCTAAAAGTCGAAGTTGCTTTCAAATGGATGTTTTAAACCAGTTTGCTGTAACATTCCTGGACTTAATAAAATCAGATAACATGCTAGGATGTTTTAAATAACCCTTTAAAGAAACAAACAAAACCTAACAACCCCTAGTACACATCACATGCCATTTACATAATCAAAATAGAGAACTCCTTCAGACTTTTTGTATAACATGGATTAAATATATTTTAATAAAAATAGACTAACCTACAAATTGCTTCACAATTTGATTAATGTCAATATTTTGTATTTATATACATATACGAAGATAGAAATATGTCATGGGAACCTTATATATTTATATTTATGTGCTATATGAAGCATTATATTTTAAAATATTAATATCTTTCTTTAGGGAAGAAGGACTCAATTATTTTGATAATTCTGCAAATCACCTCTGCATAGTCTACAAATTATGCCTAATTCAGGTAGAGACCTTTGTCTCTTAGAGACAGGGTTCAACTTACCAAACCAATTTCCACCAGGACCTTTACTCTCGGTGGAGAAAAGCTCAATAAATAATTCTGCCATTAAGCTTTCTGTATTTTTGCAATATAGTAACAATCTCCTTAAAATTTAGACCTTATCAAAAAGACAGAATGTGGTATCTCAGATATTTAAACTAAAATTTAAGTCAGAACATCACCTGAAGGGGTTTCAAAAGTGTTTACAATATATTTTACAGATTGTAGCTAAGAGCTTTGCACAATTCATCTTGCAGATGTAGACGCATTAATGCATTTAAGTGTATTAATTTTCCTCTAGCATTTACAATTTATTACTGGCTTGGTTTGGCAGTGAGATGTTAGAAGGGGTTCAAGGTCCAAGTGAAATGATTTTTAAGTGCATCAGGAGTGATGAGTTATATATTCATTTTAACATCACCAAGTTCTTTTAAAGGTTCCATGTTGTCAACGTTAAGGTTTTTAAATCAGAATTTCCTTTGATAAATGCCTCACTGAAACACAGAAAAGACTAGAATAGGCATTTAACAAACAAGGAAATACATTAAGCCAATAAACTTAGGAAAAGTGCAATGTTTTAAACATTCCCATCAATAACCAGGGAAATGAAAAGTAAAACTACAATGGGGTATCATTGTCTGCCCAACAGATTGGGCAAAAGTGTTTTAAAAGTTTGACCATATCAAATATTGACAAAGATGTTAATCAACAGAAAACTCTCATACGCTTCATCAGGGAATGCAAATTGGTATAATCACTTTGGAAAATGATTGGGCATTTTTTTAGTAAAGTTGACTGTATACATACCCACAACATTGAAAATTCACTTAAAGTACACGCCTTTGGAAAAGTGTTGGATCTTAACATCGGGATACATATACGAGAACAGTCATAGCAGCATTGTTTGCAGTAGGCAAAACCTAGGAACGATTCATTATCCATCCGTGGCATAATAGATAAGGAAATTGTGCTATATTCATACATTGGCATACTGTACTAAAAAGCCACAAAAAATTAACTGCAACTATTCAAAATAACATGGATAAATCTCTGAGTGAAAGAAAGCAGTCTTAAAATAATACTTGTATATTTACAATCACATAAAATTAAAAAGAGTTAAATCAAACTACGTTATTTAAGGATGTATGCATAAGTGGAAAAACTATATAAAAAAGCAAAAAAGTGAATATTGTAGAAGTCAGGAGAGTGGTTACTGACAAAGAGAAGGACCAAGGTTGTAATTGGAGAGTGGTATGTTGAGGCTTCTGAGTAGCTGGCCATGTTTTATTTCTTGACCAAAGTGGTATTTATAGTAGTAGTATTTGCTTTATAACAATTCAGTATACTCTACATTCATGTTTTGTATCATTTTCTTAAAATATGTTATTTTTCATAATTAAAAATATATCAAGAGGATTCTATATAAATAATCAGGAACAGAGAAAAAAGAAAATAGAAAAAAGAGCATTAAAATGTATTATAATGCTTTTGTTTACAAGTAGAATAAAATAATTGAAACCATAACTTTTTGTATTAACTTATAAAACAAAGTATCTGGAAATAGGGTGGCTCCAGGTTAGATTAACATAGAGGCCCAACAATGTCATCACGGTTTCTTTCATCTTTCTGGTCTGCATTTTTCATCACATTTTACTATCTGGTTGTTATAGGATGGTTGTCACAAAAGCAGAACAGTATATCTCCTTTTATTAGTGAAGAGAACCTTTTTCCATGTGCCTACACACATACACACACCAGACTTTTCCTTTTGACTCATTGACCAAAATTGCATCCCATGCTCATGCCCCCAATGGAGGAAAGGGGCCACCATAATTGACTTAGACCAATTATGTTTTACCCTCTCACCTCCCTTGAAACAAAATTGAGGGAAGGAGTGCAGATAACTGAATTGAGGTTCTTTTAGATAGGAGGAAGAAGTGTGAATGTTCTCTGCTACAAATTAAAATATATAAAAAATTTCCCCAGAAATCTTGAGCCATGGGTTGAAAGCACTCTTAGAGTACTAATCAACATTACCAAAAATGGCCCATACCCAAGCATTTCGTAATGCACCTTTTTAATTAAAGAATTAAATCACCTGCTGGTAAATACCATGTTACCCAAAAAGGAAACACAGTCAGGTCATATCAGAATCCAAATGCTATAAAAGAAGGAGGAACCTCTACAGAATTTCTAGGGGAAATTCTCTTTTTTCCTAATAATACCTCTGCTTGGTTAGGCTATTGTTTATGGTAAGGGACGACAAAAAGATACTGTCAGACATGCGTGGACTAATAAACGTTACCATCCCAAGAACCTTGCTGAAAAACAAAATGTCTGAAAAGGATGTTCCTGGTTTTCTAGTCATGAAGGAGTAAATCAACAAAAAACTCAAGAACTGGGAAGGCGTTGTATTCAAAATAGCACTGAGTTGTCAAATTTAAAATTTAGATTCAGTTCTTTCCAGGAACAAGGAGTGACTCCATAAATGTTATTTTAATAATTGTTGTTAATATGATTTTTGAAATCAACTTTATTTTTTAGAAGAGCTTTAGATTTACAGAAATATTATGAAGATAGTACAGAGAGTTCCCATAAACACGGCACCCAGTTTCCCCTATTACTAATATCTTATACTAGCGTGGTAAATTTGTTACAATTAATGATCCAATATCGATACATTATTATTAACTAAAGTCCATACTTTATTCGAATTTCCTTAGTTTGTACCTAATATCCTTTTTCTGTTCCAGGATACCACCTTGCATTTAATTGTCATTCTCTTTAGCTCCTCTTGGCTGTGACAGTTACTCAGAATTTCCTTGATTTTGATGACTGACCGTTTCGAGGAGTGCTGGTCAGGTATTTTGTAGAATGCCCCTTGATTGGAATTTGTCTGATATTTTTCTCATGATTAGACTGGGGCTATGAGTTTTGTGGAGGAAAACCACAGAGGCAAAGTGCCACTCTCATCACATTATTTCAAGGGTATATACTATTGTTGGAGGATGTCATTGAGAAGACATGACCACCAGTTGACCAGCGAGCTGGATCTGCGCAATTGGAGGCTCCTCACCTCTCCCCGTCCTTGGAATGTACAGTTCTGCTCACCATTTTCACAGTGGGAGCTGTTTCAAGGATGTAGCCTTGAGGGAGGAAGGTGTTGCTGAGACCATCTGGATAGTACATGTGACTGAACCCAGTTAAGGCCTCTATATCAACATTAAGATTCTGGTGGGCGCATGTGGAGATCTCCTTGCAGCCACCCAAGACAAGCCTCATAAGTGAGTTCCCTTGCTTATTAAAACTGCCACCTACCAACCTGGAGTGATCTGCCTCTTTCTTCAGTCACTCCTTGCCCTCTGTGTATGGGGGCCAGTTTGTGAACCAACAATGATCAATGTGATTTATGACTGTTAATGTTAACCTTGATCCCCTGACTGAGGTCGTGCTTTTGAGGCTTCTCTACTGTACAGTTACTCTTTTTTTAACCCCTTCCCATACTATACTCTTTGGAGGGAAGTCACTATGAATAGCCCACCCTTTAGAGTGGGGACTTACACTCCTCCTTCTTGATGACAGAGCATCTACATAAATTATTTAGAATTCCTCTACATAAGAGATTTGTCTCTTCTTCCACTTATTTATTAATTCAATCACTTATTTATATTTGTATGGATATATTATTTTGGATATTTGTTTTTGGTTATAATCCAATAATATTATATTATTATGTTGTTCAAATTATGCTAGCTTTGGCCATTGGGAGCTCTTTCACCTGGTTTCTGTATCCCTTTGACATATCGCCAACATTGTGGGCTGTCTTCTTTTTTTTTTTTTTTTTTTTTTTAAAGATTTTATTTATTTATTTTTCCCCCAAAGCCCCAGTAGATAGTTGTCTGTCATAGCTGCACATCCCTCCAGTTGCTGTATGTGGGACTCGGCCTCAGCATGGCCGGAGAAGTGGCGCGTCGGTGCAATCCCGGGATCCGAACCCGGGCCGCCAGCAGCGGAGCGCGCACACCTAACCGCCAAGCCACGGGGCCGGCCTGGGCTGTCTTCTTTTCTAGCATTTCCTTACTTTCCAGCCCTACAAGATACTCCAGGATCATATTCTATATTTTCTGCCTTAATCCTAGAATCACCCAAGAAGCCCTCGTTTGTTTATTGGAGAAGGGTCTTAGAAACCAAGATCTGCCTGCTAGGTGTGCTCATTGTTCATTGCTCATTGGAGTGTCTTTGCTTCTAGGCCCACTTAGCTGACAGAGCAGGAAGATATATATGTGTATAATAACTTGTATGTATAAACATTTCTATAAATATTTCTATATGTAACCATCTGTATATATATTAAGCTGAATATGAGTTTATACTGATGTGTCCAACTCTAATCCATTGCCTCATGAATCATTCAAACCTCCTCTCCTTGCTTATCTGTAACTTCCCACTCCAACAGTGAGAAAACCGGCTGTCACGATCTACCATTCATTTACTTAATTGTTTAATTCCAGTATGCGTGTTATCAGTATCAGAATTGTTAACCCGTACCCCATTAATATGTTTTTGAAACTTGATACAGATGTTAAATGTACTTCTTAGAAGAGCACGTACAGAATTCAAAAAGTAATAATAATATATACCTGGATCTTGCATTTCTGTAATTTTTTTGTTTTTTTGGGGATACTTTAGGGAGGAAGAAGATAGTAAAGGTGTACAAAATTATCTTCTCTCAAAATGATCTCTCTCTTTACTAAAGTTGTTTAATTTTTGATAAAAATAATGAAATATAGGTTAAAATGTCATTTAATAACATACATCAAAAATTCATCATTATTACTTCCAAGTTCCTAGAGGGAAAGAGGGGGGAAATAATCCTTTTAGTGAAGAACAAGAATTTTAAAAATTAAAAAAAAATATTTAAATTATGAAACTGTCTTTGTAAGAAATTAATATATACAATTTCAATTAAAATTCCCAAAGGATTATTTTTTTGGCAATTTAAAGCCACAATTTTAAAATTCACGTAAAAGAAAAACTCATTATAATTGTGAATCTAAAGAAAAAATATATATCATTTTGTAATATGCCCATTATGAAGAATTACCACCTTCATCTATGTAAGAGTTTACACACTCTGGAATTATGGTTCTAAATGCACAGTGAGCAGGGAGGGCCATCCCTGTTCACCTCTGTGATAACAGCCCTAGTACACAGTGAATGCTCGTGGAACATCAAATTGAAGATGACCTTCTTTCACTCTAATTTAAGCAAAGGCGTATGATTTAATCATAGCTTTATGTAAAACCAAGATGATTGCCCTTGTGGATATACCTGTTGCAAAATATACATACAGTTTAGAATCACTGGAAATTTGTGATGGACCCTTATTCCATTTTAAAATCCAAACAGAAAAGTGTAACTTAGAAGTGATTATTAACATTAAAATAGAATTGACTCCTGAGACCCTTTAAGTTAGTGAAAACCACAAGTGCATTTATGTGTTGGTTTTACAAATTATTAAATACTTCACAAAGAGACTTGATTTGGTGAGGGCAGATGTCTGAGAAGCAGAGAAGGAAATAGGGAAAAAGATACTAAAAGTTGAAGGATTTGAATATAGTCTTCTAAAACTAAAGTTAAATCACATCTGTGTAGTAATAGAAATCGGTCACACGACTGGTATGTAATTTATAGAAATTTGACAGATGAATATTTGCAGATACATCTTTTTGTGTTAATTTAAATTGACCATTTCACCCTTTTCTTAAAAGCTAAAGAGAAAAGAATAAGATCTTTTTTGTGCTAACTAAATCTTTGGATATTTTACACATACACACACACAATTTTAATACGCTGCAATGCCTCCACTTTGGGATATTACATACATATTTTTTAATTAAGATTAATAATTTGTATATAATGGTAACGTGAGTTTACATTTGAAAATTTGTGTTACATCTTTTATCTTTGTAAATTTGTATTATCTTGTATTTTCACTTTTTAACACGTTATGGAATATTTGTTCTCAATCTGTTGTGATTTCATGAACAGTATTATTATATACTTTAAAGTCAATCAGATTTTCTCAGCGTAAGTGATTCTGTGGAAGTATATCCGATTAAATTCTAAACATTCTTTTCTGAAAAATTATAGCTTTATCATCTCCAAACTGCTCCCATAATCTTTGTGTCTGCTATTCCCTCTGACTAGGACAGCGCTACTCGAAGTGTGATCTGTGGACCAACAGCATCAGCATCTTCTGGTACTTTTTAGAAATGCAAACTATTAGGATCTACCCTAAACCTACTGTATCAGAGACTCTGGGGTGGGGTCCCTGTGTCTGTATTTTACCAAGATTTCCAGGCAGTTATGATGCATGTCAAAGTTTGAGAAACATTGGCCTTTTGTGTGTCTAGCTTTCTTCCAAACTTCATCTCCCAGCAAAAATGTCATCTCCTCAGAGGAGTCATCCCTGACAATCTTATCTAAAGTAAAGCCATCTCGATCATTCCTCTTTTTCATTTGGTAATTTAAAAATTTTGAAATAATTTTAGATTTACAGAAAAGCTGCAATAGTATAAAAAATTCATATATGCACTCAGATTCTCCAATAGTTAATATTTCACTATTTTTTCTTTATCATTTTACACACACACACACACACACACACACACACGTATACCCATGTAAACATTCGAGGGTAAGATGCACACATACTCCTCCTCTACCCCTAAATACTCAGCGTCTATTTCCTAAAAACAAGGACAATCTCTTTCATAACTACAGTACAATTATCAAATCAAGAAATTAACATTGATACTACTATTTAATCAATAGGCCTAAACACTTCATCCCTTGTTTAATATCCTATAAAGCAAAAAGAAAAAATCCAGTCCCAGATAAATATTATGTCCTCAGTTTTCATTGATAGTTAATACAAGGATAGCCAGGAAAAAAATTACTTCTTTATTAGCTATAAAGCTCTTAAGAAAAACACAGTCCACTAAATTTTTAATATTTCCTCTCTAAGAACTCAATGATAAGTTGCTTTTAGAGCCTAGTACCAGGAAAACATTTCTAGCCCTTAAAAAGTTTGTGCTTCTTTCGAAGAATGGGAAAGCTTCCCTCTTTGCCCTGTCAGGAAGCCCAAAACTAGCTTTGTGGCTTAATAACCATAACAATGTTAGCTTTCTCTGCTTTTCCACAGTCTTGATATTATATTTCTATTTTAACATTAATTATCTATTTATCTCTATGCATTCTGTTGTGAGCTATCTCCAATACAGCTAGAAATGAATACAACAAATAATAATATATACAAATATAACAAATAATAAAATCTCCAAGGTTCTATATATTCTTATTGTTCAAGTTAGAAAAATACCAAATTCCAAGGATTGTTTTGCATTTTAAGGATCTTTCTTAAACATTTATCAGGATTTGATATTAGTGTGGCCCTTTAAAGTCATTTAAAACATGAATCTATAAAACAATACTCAAACTTAATTTAATAAATGAACTGTATTACCTATCCATTGCTGCATAACAAATTACTCCAAAACTTAGGAGCTGAAAATAACAAAAATTTACTATCTCACAGCATTTCTGAGGGTCCTGAATCTGGGGTAGACGGGTAGTTCTGGCTCAGGTTGCAGCCAAAGCTGCCTTCATTTCAAAAGGGCCAGGGCTGGAGAGTCCATTTCCAAGTTTACTCAGGTGGTTGTAGGCGGGCCTCCGTTCCTCCTTGTCTGTTGGCCAGAGGTCTCAGTTTTTCATCACCTGGGTCTCTCCAGACGGCTGCTCATGACACAACAACTTACTTCTGCCACAGAGAGAAAGAAAGGGAGCCCAAGACGGAAACCACAGGCTTTTATAACCTAATCATGGAAGTGACATACTGTATGCCAACCGTCACCACCATCTAAGTTTAGCATATTTTCATCACACAAAAAAAGAAACTCCGAAAAACTTTTGCTCTGTGAAAAGACACTGTCAAGAGAATAAAAAGACAAGCCACAGACTGGAAGAAAACATTTGCAAAAGACATATCTGATATTCAAAATATTGTTGAGTTCTTAAAACTCAACAATAAGAAAACAAACAATCTAATTAAAAAATGGGCGAAAGACCTGAACAGACATCGCACCAAAGAAGATATACAGATGACAAACAAGCGTATGAAAAGATTCTCCACGTCTTATGTCATCAAGGAAATGCAAATTCAAACAACGATGAGATACTGTTACACACTAATTAGAATGCCTCAAATCTGGAACACTGACAACATGAAATCCTGGAAAGGATGTGAAGCAGAAGGAAGTCTTATCCATTGCTGGTGGGAATGCAAGATGGCACACCCACTTTAGAAGATATTCTGGCAGTTTCTTACAAACCTAAACATACTCTTAAGATATGATCCAACAATCTTGATACTTGGTATTTACCCAAAGGATTTGAAAATAATCCATATAAAAATCTGCACATGGACATTTATAGCAGTTTTTTTCATAATTGCCAAAACTTGGAAGCAACCAAGATGTCCCTCAGTAGGTGAATGGATAAGTAAACTGTAGTTCATCCAGACAATGGAATATTATTCAGCGCTAAAAAGAAATGAACTATCAAGCCATGAAAAGACACTGAGGAACCTTAAATGAATATTACTAAATGAAAGAAGCCAATCTGAAAAGGCTACATACTGTATGATTCCAACTATGCGACATCCTGGAAAAAGCAAAACTAAGGAGAAAATGAAAGGGTCGATGGTTGCCAGGAGTTAGAGGGGTAAGAGGGAGCACGACTGGTTTTTAGGGCAGTGAAACTACTCTGTACGATACTATAATAGTGAATACATTTCATTATACATTTGTCCAAACCCATAGAATGTACAACAGCCAGAGTGAACCTCAATGTAAAGCATGGACTTTGGGTGATAATAACGTGTCAATGTAGGGTCATCAGTTGTAACAAATGTACCACTCTGTTGCGGGATTTTGATAGTTGGAGAGGCTGTGCATATGTGGGGGCAAGACGTATATGGGAAATCTCTGTAGCTTTTGCTCAGTTTTGCTGTGAACCTAAAACTGCTCTAAAAAATAGTCTATTTAAAAACAAAAAAAGAAAAAGAAACCCCATACCTATTAGCAATCACACACGATTCATTCTCTGCAACCACTAGTCCCTGGTAACCACTAATTTACTTTCTGTCTTCATGGATTTGCATATTCTGGGCCTTTCACATAAATTGAACTATACAGTATGAGCCCTTGGTGTCTTTTTTCTTTAATTTAGCATAAGATTTTGAAAGTTCATCTATGTTATAGCATGCATCACTACTTTACTTCTTTTTATGGCTGAATATTATTCTCTTGTATGAAAATACCACATTTTGTTGATCCATTCCTCAGTTTATGGACATTTGGATTGTTTCCACTTTTTGGCTGTTATAAATAATGCTTCCAAAAAGACTCACGTACACATTTTTTGTGTGAGCATATGTTTTCTAGTCTCTTGGGTATATATCTGGGAATGGAATTGATGACTCACTTGGTAACTCAACGTTAACATTTTGAGGAAATTTCAAACTGTTTTTCACAGTGGCTTCACTATTTTATGTCCCCACCAACAATGTATGAGGCTTCCAATTTCTCCATATCCTCATCAACACTTGCTGTTGTCTGTCATTTAAAAAAAATTTTTTATAGTCATCCTAGTGGATGTTAAAGTGGTATCTCATTGTGGTTTTGATTTGAATTTCCCAGATGATTAATGACGACGGGCATCTTGTTATGTGCTTACTGGCCATTTGCATGTCTTCTTTGGAAAAACGTCTACTCAACCCTTTTGCCAATTTTTAAATTTGGTTATTTGTTTTTTTTTTCTGTTGAGTTGTAAGAGTTATTTATATCTTCCAGATACAAGACCTTATCAGATATATGATTGAAAATATTTTTTCCCATTCTATGGGTTATCTTTTCAATTTTTGATAGTGTCCTATGATGCTCAAAAGTATTCAATTTTGATGAAGTCCAATTTGTCTATTTATTCTTTTGTCACTTGTGCTTTTAGTGTCGTATTTAGGAAACCATTGCTTAATCAAAAGTTAAAAGTATTCACTCCTGTGTTTTCTTCTCAGAGTTTTACAGTTTTCTGACTTATATTTAGATCTTTGATCCATTTTGAGTTAATTTTTATATATAGTATGCAGTAGGGGTCCAACTTCATTCTTTCACATGTGAATATCCAGTAGTACCTTTTGGTGAAAAAATTATTCTTTCCCCATTGAGTGGTCTTGACACTCTTGTCAAAAATCTGTTGACCATAAATGTACGGATTTATTTCTGGACTCCGTTTTCTAAGCCATTAATGTAGATGTCTAGCTGTATGCAAGCACTACATAGCCTTGATTATTGTAGCTTTGTAGTAAGCTTTGAAATAGCAAAGTGGGAGTCCCCTAACTTGTCCTTCTTGCTCGAGATTGTGTTGACTATTCTGGGTCCCTTGCATTTCCAGATTAATTTTAGGATCAGCTTGTCGATTTTGGCAAAAAAGGGCAGCTGGGAAGTCTGTACTCTAAACCACTGAACCATATTGAACATTGCTTAGTACCATAGAAAAATGCCTACAATGTGACTGTTTTCCATGAATCTAAGATTGTATTACACTCTGATATGCATAGGCATGAATTAAAAGTTAAAGTGATTGTTATTAGGAAGATGCAGTGTCTTCCTTTTCCTTCCATAATTTATTGTTTTAATGCTATTTTATAATATGGAAAATATGCTTGAAGTTTTTGAGGGAAAGGTTTATTTCTGAACTTCTTAAAGCACCTGGCATATGGCATTGCCCATGATAGGCACTCAGTAAATATTCCTTGGAATGAATTTTGTATTGCTCATTTATAGATGAAAAAAATGAGTTAATTTCTATTGCACGTAGCTCAAAGTTGCTCTTTCAAAACAACTATTCAATGGAGCTAAATTCAACAATATAAGAAAATTTATGCATACAGATTTCCATGTGTCAATTATATTAAAGGCATAGTAGACCCTTCATAAATACTCATTTTTTTCAATAGATTCAAATTTTCCCACATCGCTATTATTAATTCCCTGAAAACTGAGCCTTTAAGAAATAATTTGAAATATCAGGAAAGAAATTTTTTCAAGTGGACAGTGCGAGGTAGATCTCATGATTTTTTTTTTTTCAAAAAAATTCTAGTCTTTGGGAGATTAGTAACTGAAACCCCCTCTGAGACGACGAAGTCTAAGGCTGTGGTCAGTGAATAAACTTTGGCAACCTATGAAATTATTCTTGGAAAGTTTTTCTTGGATAATAATATGATACTAATTGACGCCCTAAAAACTTATATCAACAGGGGGAGAAAGGTAATTGCGAGTTACAACTGTGGATTGATCTTCCCATCATTAAGGAAAGCAGGTGAGGGTTACTAGGGGAGTGAGACGGAAGTGGAAAACAGCCTATCTTTATGACATTCTAGTCATACCACAAACCACTCCACTTTTACTTCCGTGATTGATGATGCCACTGAAAACCCTCCGTGGGACAACTGCGCTTTCTTGAATCTCAAACTGTAGACCATTCATTATGCTGTATTTTTTCTACCCTGACCTGATATTGATGTCCACTGTGTTTAATGAATCATATTTATCACACTCTGTTTCAGCACAGCGCGTACTGTGTATCTTATCTTAGAGTCATGGTCCAAGTGGGAAATGGAGAAAGGGAGGTCTGGGAATAGAATCAGACTAGAAGGCAAGTTAGGGAGCTCTGGACAGGAAAGAGGAAGAGGGAGAAAGCTTGAGCTGAACCCTCCATCTGGGACTATGCAGAGCACTCCAAATGCTGGTGAAAACCAAGTAGGCTCCTGCCATCTGCATGGTGGCAAAATGACAGTGTCTGCAAAACCAGATCTTCCCAGCTTCAAAATGATCATCTGAATCAGTTTCCAACTGATGGTCATAACAATTTCCCCAAGTGTTGAACCCATGTGCATGTAACCAGAGCCAAATATTCTAACAAAAATAAAAATAAAGTATTTTTACAGATATTTTAAAGAATATTACAAATGAAAAGGAGAGGAAACCATCCTATTCGTATTTCTAAGCTAGTGCTTTTCCTTAAAAGAAAGCAAAGGAATTAGACTTATACATGGTGTTTAATCACATATAATTATATTATAGCTTTTCCTTTGTGCCTTTCCTGGTTAATGTTTCCAACATTTCAGGGCATATGATAATCAGGCAGGAAGTGTCCTCAGGCAGGGGACAAGCCTTGCCTGGCCACAGCCATCCCAGTAAACACTGGCGTGGAGCGTCACCTAAGGTAGAGGGAGTTACTTGAGGACACATCACAGGAGGTGGCCAGGAGAAGTAAATAATTCCAAATATAACCAATTTATTGTACAAACTGAAGTGTAAACACGAAACTATTATATTTTTCTCAAACCACTGGTCCCATATGCTTACGTCAAATCTCTCTTCCTTACCAGGTAGAAGACCCCCTAACAAGACCTTTGACAGATTCCATAACTTCCAGGTCACTTTCAGTTGTTCACTGTCACCTGTTAAAAATCCACCAAGTTTACATTTCCAGTTTTATCTCCAGTTCAGAGCGCTCTCTCTGATCACAGGCAGTTGTGGATCTAAGGAGCCTTAGTTGGGAGACGGCATGGCCTGTGCTTATTTGTCTTAAAGCAGCACTCAGGATTTGAGGAAAGCCAATGCTTGGTTTTGGGATAACTCTTTACCTTTCAGTTTTCAAGGCATAACTCCCTTCTCTTCTAGTCTTAGGGGCTGGGAGGGGGAGATGGAAGGAAGGGAAAATTCTCAATATTTAACTGCCTTGTATGGGTTGTCACAGCTTCTTTGGCTAAGATGGGCTGGTCATCCATACATTCTCATGCTAGGCATTCAAATGTTGGCTCTCACAGGCCGCAGTGTTAAGAGGACACTGCAAGTCGACCTACAGCTCAGCTCCCTGACATGACTTGAGATTGACCCAGCCCCCTCAAAGCCCCCACCACCCAACCCCATAGGACACCCATAGCCACTTGCTGCCGAGCTTCACTTTCCCACTGATGACCCCTTTTGGGTGCGAAGTGCCAAGGAGTTTATTTCCCCTGGGAGATTGTTAACTAATAAACTGTTCAGCAAAGGAATGAATGCCCAGTTTTCTTAACTTAGTTTGGGACAATTTAGACGCTTGAACTCCAGAGCTTCCCTGCAGAGTCAGGCCAAGCCCTGCTCACTGCGGGACTTTGGGGACCTTGTTTGGCTTCTTCCTCTTCCCTGTTCCGCTCCCCCCCAATTCCCTTAGTGGTTTCCCCTGAAAGCACTTTCTTGATAAATCACTTGCACATAAATCCTCACTCAGGGTCTGCTCCTTGGGAACCTGACCTAAGAAACCTACCCTTGACATGCAGATGGATAAGAATGGAGCTGTGCCACCATTGCCCCTGTGATAGTTAATTTATGCGTCAACTTGACCGGATCATTCAGTGTCCAGATTTCTGGTTAAACATTATTTCTGGGTGTGTCTGTGAAGGTGCTTCTGGGAGAAATTAGCACTGACTCTTGAATTAGAATCAATTGAATTAGAATAGGTGGACTGAGTGAAGCAGATGGCCTTCCCCAGTGTGAGTGGGCATCATCCAATCCCTTGAGAGCCTGAATAGGACAAAAATGTGGAGGAACAGAGAATTCACCCTCTCTGCCTAACTGCTTGAGTCAGGACACCAATCTTTTGCCTTCGGTGCTCCTAGTTCTCAGGCTTTCAGATTCTGACTAGAATCTACACCATCAGTTCTTCAGCTCTCAGGCCTTCAAACTACATTACCGGCTTTCCTAGGTCTCCAGCTTGGAGATGGGAGATGGTGCGACTTCTCAGCCTCCATAATCATGTGAGTCAATACCTTACAATAAATCTCTTTCTATATATCTATGTCTATGTGTATATATATATCTCTCCTATTGGTTCTATGTCTCTGGAGAACCCTGACTTAATACACATCCTATCTTTACCCTGCCAGCCTTTCCAATTTTCTTTTTGATTAACTTATAAGGCCTGAGTAGCAGTTAATGTTTCTTTCCTTCCTTCCTTCCTTCCTTCTTCCTTTCCTTTATTCCTCCCTCCCTTCCTCCCTTTCTCCCTCCCTCCCTTTCTCCCTCCCTCCCGTCCTTCCTCTCCTCCCTTCCTTCCTTCTTCCTTTCCTTTATTCCTCCCTCCCTCCCTTCCTCCCTCTCTTCCTTCCTTCCTCTCCTCCTCCCTTTCTTCCTATCTTTCTTTTCTTCCTTCATTCTTTCTTTGTCTTTCTTTTTCCTTTCTGTGCTGTCTCCCATCTAGAGTAAGCCCTGTGATTTCAGATTTCTAGTCCTTTCTCTCACAGCACTCATGGAATTTTGGAGGGAAAGCTAAACTGTGGATTCTTTGATGGACTGATTCTCTTGATAATAACACTCCCCTTTTATTACTTAAAATGGTGATGCTATTAGTGCTGAGAGTAGCTTGTCATTTTTTAGGAAGAAGGAACATAAAAGGAGTCGAGAAGAGGTTTCTTGAAGTCCCACTTGCTCTGGATACCACCGGTGAGGCTTCCTTGAGGACTTGAAATTCTAGCTTCTACATCTATTCAAAAGACCAGTTCAAAGCCAGAATCAATTCCTGAAGGTAGCAGTGGAAGCCAAAGCAGGCCCCTCATGACCTCCCCTGGCAAACAGTCACCATTTCCTCCAGGATTGAATAATGCCTGAAGCTCTGGAAAGAAGAGTAGAAACAAGGGTGTGGGAGCTCACTACCAATAAAATGGTAAGATGACTGAATAACTAACTCATGGTTTTTAGAGTTTGAGCCAAGTGATGCCTCAGGAAGTTGAAACAAGAAGCCTGGACAACAGTTGGATAATTAAAATGGCTACACTGGCAGGAGATGGTTCCCCCTGCCTCTGATACATAGCATTTATGAATGAAAGTGCTCAGCATCCTGGTGGCTCTCCTTTTGAACCGGCTCATCCATTACTGGGGTAATGATTTTCCGTCTGGGCAACAGTAAAGCCAAAGGCCTATTACACAGGCAGCATAAAGTTAAAAAGACATTATGAATAAAACGTTGGCTCTTGCTGGCTTTTGCCAACTCTTCTCCAGAGAAGATTGCCTGATGCCGACAAGTGTTTATTACACTTAATAATGTTTACATAATTCTTCCTTGAGCTCATTGGAGCTGTCAGATCAGAAGTAAATGTGTTCCCCCCTCTGTTTATCTCTGAAGACTTCGCAGTCAATAAAGCAAGATGAATGACATCCAGGGCGCAGACAACGTAACTCTCCGGCTTCGCAAACACTGCCAAGTTAAACCCTCGGCCCGGGTGGGCTCCCGGGTCTTAGGACTGCTCCTGACCAGCCCCTTACTTGTCGCGCAAAAGAGGAGTGTTTCTCCAACTTTAATGAACTTGGGATCACCCCAGGAGCTTGCTAAAATACTCAATGCTAGGCCTCACTTCGAGATTCTGATTCATTTGATGTGGGGTGGGGTCCAGAAACGTGCATTTCTAGCAAGCTGTCAGGTGATGCTGTTGCTGCAGGTGCATGGACCACACTCGCCCTGTTCTAGAGGTCATTTCCAATCGTCTCTGTTGTTGAGGGGGTACGTCTTGACAATGTGGGGGATCCTGCCCTATGGAATGCATCAGCAGCAGCGGCGATGGTAGCAATGGCAGCAGCAGAGGCAGCAGCAGGAGCAACAGCCGCCGCGGCGGTCGCCGCAGCACGCGGGCAAACCCCCCCAGGCCCGCGTGGCTCTGCGCGGTTGCTGGCCAGCGTGGAGGGGCGGGGCCTGGCGCCCAGGGGAGGGGCCTGGAGCCCGGGGGCGGGGCGCAGCGAGCTGGGTTCCCGCTGTCTGCTCTCGGCGGCGGCGGCGGCACCGGCTGAGGGCACAGCCAGCGGGCGGCGCGCCGCGGACTCCCAGGCAGCCCGCCGAAAGGTAAAGCCAGGAGAGCGCGCTGGCGGGTCTTCCTGCCCGGCAGCTGCTGTCCAAGCCCCGGAGTGTCCCCGGCACCCCAAGCTGCGTCTGGGCGCCCAGGTCATTTGCATAGCATCAAGGGACTGGCCGCCGAGCCAGGGTTTTGCGTGTATCGCGGCGGGGCCCGGGGCGGGGGTTTGAGGGATCTGCAGCGGGAACCTGCGGCCATCCCAGGACATCCGGACTCGGAGACAACTTTGCGCAGCGGTCCTCCTCCAAGTTCCCTTTATTGCTATTGTCTTAGCGCCTCCCGTCTGACAGTCTCCCCGGACTCCAGCTTTGTTCTCATCAGGCCAAACCCGCGGTCCCCTAGGGCGTGAACCCGGGAGTCGCCGGCAAGTTGCACCTGCCAGCCGAATCCGCCCGGGCTCCCTTCGCATCCCTGCCAGGTCCAGCGCAGTCCTGTGCGCACTAGAGCTGGGCACCGCTAGAGCCGGCGCCCACGGGGGCAGAGGTCCTCGCCACATCCCCTGTGTGGTCTGGGATCGGGGCTAGGGCCTCAAACCTCCGGGATGCGCGTGATTTGGGGCCGGGTAAAGGACAAGAAAAAGTTTGGAACCTCGGCTTGGGCTAGGCAGCCGGCAGCGCCGGGCTGCACATGGCAGGAGTTGGAGAGAGTGCTGGGGGCTTGGCGCCGGGCAGACGAACTCGGACAGAGATGGAACCCTGGAGGCTGAGGTTCCAAACCTGGACTGTCAGAGGAGATGGGGTGCTTGTTGTGTGCGCGCGTTAGCAGGAAAAGGCTGTGTGTGTGACTGCAGAGAAGATGGGCTAGAAAGAGAGAGATACTAGGGATATATGTAATTGCAGTGTACCCAGTATGCACTTTTTTTTCCTTCAGATATTTTAGAAAAACTATGCACAGGATGCCTTCTTGTACCCGAACTCCCGGAGGTGGGGGCGGAGGTGGGGGAGGGATAAGTTTTACCCAGCGTTAGTGCCGGCTTTGAAAGCGAACAGGCGACAGAAGACTTCTTAGTGTGTGTGTGTGTGTGTGTGTGTGCGCGCGCGTGTGTGTGTGTGTGTATGCGCAGCGGCGAGGGATGCTGGACCGCCTGCCGAGCCTCCACCCCCCCACCCCCACCCCGCCCCGCTTCCAGCTCGCGACAGCGGTGTGAGTTTTCCTGCCACTCCCCGCCTGAGGCTGGCAGGCGAGAGGCGAAGGGATGGTCGCAGAGTGGAGCAGACAAAGGGGTGCACTTGGACGACCCTCCGAGGGCCAGGCGGCTGGTGTATGTGTGTGTGTGTGCGTGTGTGTCTGGAGAGGGTCCACTTTCCTCCCAGCTAGGGAGAAAACACTGGTAGCAGACGCATGAGGTGGGAGCGGGAGCAAGACAGGTGAGGCAGATCCAAGGAGAAGAAACAGAACGCGAGGAGCAAGAGAGCAGAGATTTAAAAGCATCTTGCCTGATTGGCTGTGAAATTCTAAGTTAATTTTAAAAAGAGATGCGGGGTGGGGGGATCCTGAAGCTAAAATTTTAGAGGATGGGGGCGCAGTAAGTTTAATTAATAAAGGTATTTTAGCGAGCCATGTTAAAGTAAGTCTGAAACCTTCGCCGAAGTTTATTGCTGGTTTTAGATAATCTCCTTTGACACATCTTTGCAGCACCTACTCCGGAAGTACCTTTTGACTGTCAGAAAGAAGTAAAAGGCATATATACACAAATAAGATGCAGCTAAAATGAAGTTTAAATGAAGCTTTGAGCAGGATTAAATGGGTTGTGTAACTGCTGAATGTTGCTAAGTACTGTCAGGGCTATCAAATAGCCAGACAAAAATAAAAGAAAAAATAATTGTAACAAGAAAATGAAGGCTTTACAAGAACTTCAGTAATGAACACATAACAATTGATGGTATGATGCAGTAATTATTTTCGTATTTACGCCATTAACGATTGTAATTTAACGTTAATGTCCTGGTATTTTATTCCTTCTCATTTGCAGACAAAAGCACATCTGAGACACCATCAGGGAGTAATTTGGTAATATAAAGTCATGAATAGAAAACACTAAACCATGCTCAGAACTCTGACAACATAAAGTGTGAAACAAAATAACCTCATTTGCTGTTTATTATCTGTCTTTATAATTCTGTTTACTGTCATTTGCATAAATGAATAGCTAAATTGTATAGTATTTCCCTTTTAGGAAAAAAAACTTGATGCTTATAGATATACGGGGGAGGAAGCTAGTAGGTAATCCTTACATTAAGCATGAAAAAGAAAAAAAAAACTTTGTGGGGTTAGAAGCCGTCTGGAAATAATCAGAATGCAAATTCAACCTACTTTAGGCATCCTTATTTTATTTAACTTGGTTTAAGTAGTTTTTAACAATATATATGTAATTAGTTGATGAGCAGACTCTAAACTTGTTTTCTAATCTTAACCAAATCAAACTAAACCAAAGTACTGTACCTTACAGCATGAAGCAATTTTGTTAACCTGAAAAACTCTTTTTTTCTATTCAAACTTTCAAAGGGTAAATTTTCTGAAATTGAGAAGGAAGGAGTTTATTGGATAAAGCTGAAAACAAAATTCTTTCAGCAGAAACTTCTTATTAACATTTGAAGACAAACATCAGAGTTCACACATTATAAAACTACTGTAAATTATTTTGACCTGAGGATCTTTGCTAAAACTGCCTTGCTCATATGATAAAGGGAACAATTAATAACTGTATTGAAAGGGCTCTGAAGTAACATGCCAGCAAAACAGCTGAGCAAAATGTGCATGGTTGGGAGGAATCAGTCAATCACATGAATGTTTAAAAAAATCTATTTATTCTTGCCAGGCACACAAAATATCACAATGATTGAATGCGCCTTTTTCTTTTCATACAAATACGCTGGTCTCATGTGGAACAGCACAATGAAATCAGTATTACCTGCAAATGGATTCCATGTGGGAATAAGGACCTTGTATGTATTTTAAGGGCAGGGGGAAAAATAGAATAAATGACAAGCAAGCTGTTCATTATGCTGAAGACTGGTGATTGTGTAAGATTAGGGCAAGGTCTTATAGTTTTGCTGGTTACAAACTTGGGAAATGCAACCATGTGAACAAAGTAGATTTTGCATACTGGTTTAATTATTATATTCACCCTTAAAGAAAGTCACTATTCCTCTGTGTTATCACTTTTATATTCCAAATATTTTAAAGACTGCCCAACTTCTCTATATTTCTGTTGTTCTTTATATCATTGTTCTGTAAAGAAGTTCTGCATTTTTTCTTGTTTTAGAGGCTAAAATCTGACTTTTGGTTAATTTCTTCATTTCTGCAACATACATTGACCAAATACCTATTATTGCCTATCAGATATTGCACTGGGTGCTAGGGAGTCAAGGATGAGTTAGACTCAGTCCCTGTATTTAGAAAGTGAGGGAGACAGTTATGCGAATGAATAAATGTAATAAAATGTAGTAAGTAGCAGTCTATCCTAGGGCTCTGGAATGAGGTAGACTGGGTTCAACTTTCAGCTCTGCCTCTTACTAACTGCCTCTTACGAGACATTAATCAAGTTTTCTAACCTCTCTGAGCCTCAGTTTTCTTATCTGGTAAATAGGGGAAATAGTACCTCTCTGGATCACAGAGTTGTGAAGATTACATGTCAACATATTTTAACATCTTCCATCTTAAAAACAAACCCTGGATCCCATACTTCTCAGCATCCTTCACTTCATTTGTCTGCTCCATGTTGTCACATTTCTGGTGAGGCTTGTCTGTATACACTATTTTCACTTCCTTTCTCTTTTACTGTTCCACCTACCTTAAAGTAGCTTCTGCCTCTACCACTTATGGAAACAACCCCTTTTGAGATCAGCAGTGACCACTATATATGGTCAGATCCAGTGACCTACATTCTTATTCAACTTCCTGGAGCATTTGAAAGAGTTGATTGGTCCCTTTTCCTTCATAAGTCATCTTCTCTTGGCATCAGTGACTTCGGTGGCTTCTGTGACACTATACATTTCCAGTTTTCCTCATCAGGCTTTTATTATTTATCATCTGGCTCCTCCTTCATTACTCCATCTCTAAAAGAAGGTTGGGTCTTTCCAACCTTGGGTCTCCATCCTGGGTCCTCTTATATCTTCTTATCTGCCTCCCCCTCCCCCGCCACTCCCCTCTCTTCTTAAGTAATTTCTTCCATTCTCATAGTATTAAATCCTTTTTTTTTTTTTTTTTTTTTTAATTTTTTGTTTATTGCAGTAACATTGGTTTATAACATTGTAAAAATTTCAGGTGTACATCATTGTACCTCTATTTCTGCATAGATTACATCATGTTCACCACCAAAATACTAATTACAACCCATCACCACACACATGTACCCAATTATCCCTTTCACCCTCCTCCCTCCCCTTCCCCTCTGGTAACCACCAATCCAATCTCTGTCCCTATGTGTTTGTTTATTGTTGTTATTATCTACTACTTACTGAAGGAAATCATACGGTATTTGACCTTCTCCCTCTGACTTATTTCACTTTGCATCATGCCCTCAATGTCCATCCATGTTGTCACAAATGGCTGGATTTCATCGTTTCTTATGGCTGAGTAGTATTCCATTGTGTATATATACCACAGCTTTTTTATCCATTCGTCCCTTGATGGGCACTTAGGTTGCTTCCAAGTCTTGGCTATTGTGAATAACGCTGCAATGAACACAGGGGTGCATGTACCTTTGCAAATTGGTGTTTTCAAGTTCTTTGGATAAATACCCAACAGTGGAATAGCTGGATCATATGGTTGTTCTATCGTTGATTTTTTGAGGAATCTCCATACTGTTTTCCATAGTGGCTGCACCAGTTTGCACTCCCACCAGCAGTGTATGAGAGTTCCCTTCTCTCCACAACCTCTCCAACACATGTTGTTTCCTGTCTTGTTAATTATAGCCATTCTGACGGGCGTGAGGTGATATCTCATTGTAGTTTTGATTTGCATTTCCCTGATAGTTAGTGATTTTGAACATCTTTTCATGTGTCTGTTGGCCATCTGTATATCTTCTTTGGAGAAATGTCTGTTCAGGTCTTTTGCCCATTTTTTAATTGGGTTGGTAGTTTGTGTTGTTGAGATGCATGAGTTCTTTATATATTTTGGAGATTAAGCCCTTATCAGATGTATGGTTTGCAAATATCTTCTCCGAATTGTTAGGTTGTCTTTTCGTTTTGTTGATGGTTTCCTTTGCTGTGCAGAAGCTTTTTAGTTTGATGTAGTCCCATTTGTTTATTTTTTCTATTGTTTCTCTTGCCCGGTCAGATGTGGTGTTTGAAAAGATGTTGCTAAGACTGATGTCGAAGAGCGTACTGCCTATGTTTTCTTCTAGAACTTTCACAGTTTCAGGTCTTACATTCAAGTCTTTAATCCATTTGGAGTTAATTTTTGTGTATGGTGTAAGGTAAGAGTCTACTTTCATTTTTTTGCATATGGCTATCCAGTTTTCCCAACACCATTTGTTGAAGAGACTTTCTTTTCCCCATTGTATGTTCTTGGCTCCTTTGTCAAAGATTAGCTGTCCATAGATGTGTGGGTTTATTTCTGGGCTTTCGATTCTATTCCATTGATCTGTGTGTCTGTTTTTGTGCCAGTACCATGCTGTTTTGGTTACTATAGCTTTGTAGTATATTTTGAAATCAGGGAGTGTGATACCTCCAGCTTTGTTCTTTTTCTCAGGATTCCTTTAGCTATTCGGGTCTTTTGTTGTTCCATATAAATTTTAGGATTCTTTGTTCTATTTCTGTGAAAAATGTTGTTGGAACTTTGATAGGGATTGCATTGAATCTATAGATGGCTTTAGGAAGTATGGACATCTTAACTATGTTAATTCTTCCAATCCAAGAGCACGGAATATCTTTCCATTTCTTTGTGTCTTCTTCAATTTCTTTCAGAAATGTTTTATAGTTTTCGATTGTACAGATCTTTCACCTCTTTGGTTAAGTTTATTCCTAGGTATTTTATTCTTTTTGTTGCAATTGTATATGGGATGGTATTCTTAATTTCTCTTTCTGCTACTTCGTTGTTAGTGTACAGAAATGCAACTGATTTTTGTATGTTGATTTTGTATCCTGCAACTTTCCCATATTCGTTTATTACTTCTAAAAGTTTTCTGGTGGATTCTTTAGGGTTTTCTATATATAAAATCATGTCATCTGCAAATAGTGACAGTTTCACTTCTTCCTTTCCAATTTGGATCCCTTTTCTTTCTTTCTCTTGCCTGATTGCTCTGGCTAGGACTTCCAATACTATGTTAAATAGGAGTGGTGACAGTGGGCATCCTTGTCTGGTTCCTGTTCTTAGAGGGATAGCTTTCAGTTTTTCACCATTGAGGATGATATTAGCTGTGGGTTTCTCATATATGGTCTTTATTATGTTGAGGTACTTTCCTTCTATACCCATTTTATTCAGAGTTTTTATCATAAATGGATGCTGGATCTTGTCAAATGCTTTCTCTGCATCTATTGAGATGATCATGTGATTTTTGTTCTTCATTTTATTAATGTGGTGTATTACGTTGATTGATTTGCGAATGTTAAACCATCCCTGCATCCCTGGAATAAATCCCACTTGATCATGGTGTATAATCTTTTTAACGTATTGTTGTATGCGATTTGCTAGTATTTTGTTGAGGATTTTCGCATCGATGTTCATCAGTGATATTGGCCTGTAATTTTCTTTTTTGTGTTGTCCTTGTCTGGTTTTGGTATCAGGGTAATGTCAGCTTCGTAGAATGAGTTAGGAGCTTCCCCCTCCTCAATTTTGGAAGAGTTTGAGAAGAATAGGTATTAAGTCTTCTTTGAATGTTTGGTAGAATTCACCAGGGAAGCCGTCTGGTCCTGGACTTTTATTTTTGTGGAGTGTTTTGATTACTGTTTCGATCTCCTTACTGGTGATTGGTCTATTCAAATTCTCTACTTCTTCTTGATCCAGTTTTGGAAGATTGTATGATTCTAAGAATTTATCCATTTCTTCCAGATTGTCGAATTGGTTGGCATATAGTTTTTCATAGTATTCTCTTATAATCTTTTGTATTTCTGAGGTGTCTGTTGTAACCTCTCCTCTTTCATTTCTGATTTTACTTATTTGTGCCTTCTCTCTTTTTTCTTGGTGAGCCTCGCTAAAGGTTTGTCTATTTTGTTGATCTTTTCAAAGAACCAGCTCTTGGTTTTATTAATTTTTTCTATTTTTTTTTGGTCTCTATTTCATTTATTTCTGCTCTGATTTTTATGATTTCCCTTCTTCTACTGATTTTGGGCTTTGTTTGTTCTTCTTTTTCCAGTTCCTTTAGGTGCATTGTTAGATTGTTTATTTGAGATTTTTCTTGTTTGTTGAGATAGGCCTGTATTGCTATAAACTTCCCTCTTAGAACCGCTTTTGCTGTATCCCATAAATTCTGGTATGTCGTATTTTCATTTTCATTTGTCTCCAGGTATTTTTTGATTTCTTCTTTGATTTCTTCATTAACCCAGTCGTTGTTCAGTAGCATTTTGTTTAATCTCCATGTATTTGTGGCTTTTCTGATTTTCTTCCTATAGTTGATTTCTAGTTTCATGCCTTTGTGGTCAGAAAAGATGCTTGGTATTATTTCAATCTTCTTAAATTTATGGAGACTTGTTTTGTGGCCTAATATGTGATCAATCCTGGAGAACGTTCCATGTGCATTTGAAAAGAACGTGTATTCTTCGGTTTTTGGATGGAATGCTCTGTATATATCTACTAGGTCCATCTGTTCTAGTGTGTCGTTTAAGGCCAATGTTTCCTTATTGATCTTCTGTTTGGATGATCTATCCGTTGGTGTAAGTGGAGTGTTAAAGTCCCCTACTATTATTGTGTTACTGTCTATTTCTGTTTTTATGTCTGTTAATAATTGCTTTATATATTTAGGTGCACCTACATTGGGTGCGTAGATATTTACAAGTGTTATATCCTCTTGTTGGATTGTTCCCTTGATCATTATGTAATGCCCTTCTTTGTCTCGTTTTACAGTTTTTGTTTTAAAGTCTATTTTGTCTGATATGAGTACTGCTACCCCAGCTTTCTTTTCATTGCCATTTGCGTGGAGTATCTTTTTCCATCCCTTCACTTTCAGTTTGTGAGTGTCTTTAGGTCTGAAGTGTGTCTCTTGTATGCAGCATATATATGGGTCTTGTTTTTTTATCCAGTCAGCCACCCTATGCCTTTTAATTGGAGCATTTAGTCCATTGACGTTTAAAGTAGCTATTGATAAGTATGTACTTACTGCCATTTTTTAACTTTTTTTTTTTTTTTCCTTAGTGTTTTAGTAGTCCTTCTCTGTTCCTTTCTTCTTCTATACAGGATTGATGGTCACTTTAGTTTGACCTCTGTCTGAAAGCTGTACTCTTTAACTACCCTCCTCCCTCCTTTTATGTTTTTGATATCATATCCAACCTCTTTTTTGTACATTTGTATCCATTACGTTCTAATCGTGGAAATAGATAATTTTTCCTATTTGTGGTCTTCTCTTTTCCCCTTAAATCAGTCCCTTTAACATTTCTTGTAACACTGGTTTCTTGGTGACAAACTCCTTTAATTTTTGCTTATCTTGGAAAATTTTGATCTCTCCTTCCATTTTGAACGATAACCTTGCTGGGTAGAGTATTCTTGGCTGTAAGTTTTTTCCTTTTAGCACTTTAAATATATCATGCCATTCTCTTCTAGCCTGTAAGGTTTCTGCTGAGAAGTCAGCTGATAGCCTTATGGGGTTTCCTTTGTATGTAACTTGACATTCTCTTGCGGCTTTTAGGATTCTCTCTTTATCTTTAATTCTGGACATTCTGATTATGATGTGTCTTGGTGTGGGCCTCTTTGGGTTTATCTTGTTTGGGGCTCTCTGTGCCTCCTGTACCTGGATGTCTGTTTCCTTCCTTAGGTTAGGGAAGTTTTCATCTATTATTTCTTGAAATAGATTCTCTGCCCCCTTGTCTCGCTCTTCTCCTTCCGGGACACCTATAACACGGATGTTAGTGCGCTTGATGTTGTCCCAGAGGTCCCTTAGACTGTCCTCACTCTTTTTAATTCTTTTCTCTTTTACCTGTTCACCTTGGGTAATTTCTTCTAGTCTTTCTTCCAGCTCACAGATCCGTTCTTCTGTATCCTCTACTCTGCTTTTGAGTCCCTCTAATGAGTTTTTCATTTCCAGTATTGTATTCTTCATTTCTGCTTGGTTCTTTTTTATATCTTCCATTTCTTTGTTGACATTCTCACTGAGTCCATCTATTCTTCTCCCCAGATCAGTGAGCATCCTTAACACTCTTTGTTTGAACTCTCTGTCGGGTAGGTTGCTCATTTCTGTTTCACTAAGTTCCTTTTCTGGGGTTTTGTCCTGTTCCCTTACTTGGAATGTATTCTTTTGCCTCTTCATTTTGCCTCTTTCCCTGTGCTTGTGTCTACGTATTAGGTAGGTCAGCTACGTCTCCTGCTCTTGGATAGGTGACCTTATGTAAGTGATGGCTTAGGAGGCTTCCAGTGTGCTTCCCTCAGTTCTCAATGTTCCAGGGGTGACCCCTAAGTGGGCTACGTATATCCTTCTGCTGTGGCCTGTTTGCTCTCCCTGTAGGCGCCCAGGGAGGCTGAGTTATGCTCCTGGCCAGCTGTTGTAATGCTCAGCTGCTTGTAGTTGTTGTGGGCCCTTCAGTCTCTTTATCAGCTGTGGGGAGCCCCAGCACAGTTGGCTGCAAGTTCTAATACCACATTTGTGTTGCAGTATTTCTTTTAAGTGAGTAGGCCCCCACCGTGGCAGGTTGTTAGGCTCAGGGCCTTACAATTGCTGTAAGCCTCTAGCCTATTAGGTCTCTTGTCAGCTCTCTGAGGATTGCAGCTGGGTGGGGCTGGCCTCAGGCACAGGAGCACCCAATTGTTTCAGGTTTTGGAAGGTGGAGCAAACCTCCTATGTGGGTCTTTGAGAAGTACAAGTCTTCTGTGGCTGAGAAGCCCTGCCGCCCACAGGTCCACACACACAGTCAACACAGTCCTGCCCCGTGTGAGCGCTCCGACCTCCCCAAGTGGACCCAGTCTCTCCACGCGCGGAGCCCCACACACTCTGCCACCGCCCCACACTCTCCACCCGCTCCTTGTGCACACCCTGCCCCGCTCAAGTCAGCTCAGTTGCCAGGCTGCAGAGAATCCAGTCACCAATCTATGCAGGCCCACACGTTGCCTGAGGGCTTGTTGTTGGGTGGGGCTAGTCTCTAGGGTGGGCTGCCTGCCCTGGCTGAGCTGGATTAAATCGGTGCTCTAGCGGGTGGGGCAGACCCTGGGCTAGCAGGTCTCAGGGAGAACTCCAATGGCGTCTGTGTCAGCACGCTCACACCAGGCCACAACAATGGCCGCCGCCAATGTCCCAGTCCCTGGAGAGGTCTCACCCCTCACCGAGATGCACTCAGGGCCTATTAGGTGAGTCTCTTGTCACCGAAGCACCGTGCACCTTTCTTTCTGGTGATTTTAGGATGCTTTCTGGAACGGGTGAGTTTGTGCGCGGACCCTTTAAGAGCCAGTTTTAGTTTCTTTGTGAACCGGGTTTTCTGGGGGTGCTACCCAATGCTTTAGTAGCAGGCAAAGTCAGATATTATGCTGCTGGTCTCAATTGTGCTGGGTCACAAAATGCCCACAGCGGGGGCGCTCCCCGGCTCAGGGCCCCGCGCCTCCAGGGAGGCTGCGTACCTGTGAGCTGCTCCCGGCGGCCGTGAAGCTGGCGGCTTGTGAAGGTGGCGTTTTTCCTCTCCAGAAGGGAGTCTCTGCCTCTTCTACCCCAGTTAGGATTGTCCGTTGTTGCAGGAGTTCCTCTTATCCAGTTTTCAGTTCTGTCTCAGGGGTAATTTTTCCACGAGTAGTTGTAAATTGGCTGTGTCCACGGGAGGAGGTGAGTTCAGAGTCTGCCTACGCCGCCATCTTGACTCCCCTCATAGTATTAAATCTTATCTCAATTTATGTCTCTAGTCCATACCTGGCCTCTGAGATCCAGAAACATCTATTCAACTATCTACTTAACTTCTCCACTTGGATGTTTTATAAGCATCTACAACTTACATTAGAAATTAAAGTCTATATTACCACTGTCACCGACACACTAAATTTATTCTCCCTTCAGTCTTTCTCATCTTGGGAAATGGCACTACCATACCGTACCCAATTGTGCAATCCAGAAACTTTGCCCCTTTACCACCAACATATTTCTTAATTCTTCATCCTGTACTTTGTGTTCTGGGTGGCTGTTCACCTGATACATGCTGGTAGGCCTGCCTGTTTTGGTGGTTTATAGTCTGCATCTGTTCTGATTGGCCAGCGCTCTGGCCATACTAACTGATAAATATCTTTTACTGTTACCCCTGCTTGTATCTATCTGCCTGTGTCCATTTCCACAACCCCCAGAGGCCAGAACAATATCACCTCTCACCTATTATTTTTGTTCAGGTGTGATAGATTTGTTTGTAAATTATTAGTATCACTATTTAAAGCTAAACTGACTTGCATTTTGCATATTATGTGAAATATGTTTCACACTATTTAGTACTAGAAAGTTGGCTATCAATAAAGAAAGGCATCTACCTTGCAAGATATCCCACCAATTTAATACTAAGAGGATAGATACATTGTAAAGAGGAAGTCCTTTATGGGTGGGGAAATACGCTGGGTTGACCTCTACGCCAAAACAACAGATTATGGAATTTCAGGTTGTCAACTCTTTGCCACATTTGGAATACTGTGCCTGCATGTTAATTTTAGGAAATTAATTTTAGGAAAATGAAGTCAGATACTAAGTTCTACCACTAAAGAAAGTAAGTTTAAATAATCATAATCTTGAGTTGCCTGTTTTTTCTCTTGGCCAACAGAGTACATTTAATCAAAAAGCTATTCTAGAAATATAATCGAGAGACAGAGTATCAAGCATGTTAAATGTTGGTGTACAGATTTTTTGACAAATGGTAAAAATGTAAGCAGAATAACCGGAGTGAGATGTATCATCGTTGTCAACTCCAGAATTTTTTGTTGTTCCAGTCTTACACTCCTTTGCTAGGAGGCTGGTGTTCTTAGCAAAATGGGCATTCTTGAGTACACTTGACTTTGTATTCACTGCACTTGTGAATTATAAGGTTTTACTTCAAAAGGTTAGCAATGACGTCCATGTAACCGTGTAAACAAGACTCAAGTGATCTTTCAGTGATGTCATTGAAACTCAAAGATCAAGAAAAGTCTGTGCTTCAATCTTCTAAAGATAGAGGCATTTTCATTCACAAAACGGGTGCAAGAATGTAAGAATTGGTTCAATCGTAAATGTACTTTTTATCCTCTGTTAGTCTTATGGTGCTGATTCTGGCTTTGACCTTTGGATTACATTGGGCTGTAGACTCAGTCTTTTAGTAATCTTTCTTTCTCCTTTTACCTCTCTTTCTTTTTCCATCTCTTCCGCTATTTAGTTCTTCCTTCCTCTACTTCAGTTCTTCCTTGTTACTTCTTCACTTTCTCTTCTTCTTTTCCTTTCTTTCTCTCCTTCTCCTGTCCCTCATCCTTTTTATTGTCTTTCTTCAATGTTCTTGTATAAGCAAAAACAAACAAAGTAGAAGGATCTATATGAGCTTTTCCCCGGCTGTTACCACTACTGTAGGATTTAATCTACCATATTGCCCCTGCCTTTTCTGCTTGGTGGTCTTTCCATCCCTCACTTGAAACTTATCTCAAGAACTATAAAATTCTTGCCTCAGTTTTCCCTAAGTCAACAAATAAACAAGTAAGAGGTGGGAGAAAGGGATGGGTAAAATTGCTTTGTGCATTCATGCTCTACAATGACCTTTTTCCAATAGGTAGTGTTTACCACTATGTGATACAAAGGTAGCATGCATACTTCCTGAGCTCAGGTAGTGTTTTGGAAGACGCATGTCTATCTTCACAGTAATGATGACAACTAAAATAATGGTTTAAGTGATGAGATCTAATATTTATTGAGTGCTTGCTATGTGCCGGATTCTGTGCTAAATGCTTGGTACATGTTATTTTATTTATTCCTACCTCCCGGTAGGCTCATATTATAGGTGAGGAAACAGACTAAACAAGGTTAAATTACTTGAGCAAAGGTTGCGGGACTAAAAGTATGGGAGGGCAACTCAGATCTTCTTAGCTGCTGTGTTCTATATTGCAGAAGAGCCACTTCCTCAGCAATACCCAGGTTCTATATCTATGAATACATTCATATTGATAGTGAGCTGCAGGAATGCCCTGAAGCCGTAGTATCTGCTATAATATAGACATAACACAAAGAAATGATGGGTGGGGAGAATGGCATTCGTTGGTCCTGTGGGCTCAAGTTGTATAGGAGGTCAGTTGGGTAAATTCTAAGGTTACATTCTTCGTAGGAAAACATGGTCAAGGCAACTCATCATAGTCTATCTCCAATATGGCTACTGCAGAAGCCTGAAACTAGTGGGATTTTCAGGGTAGGATGACCTAAGCATCATAAGCTTTAGAAGAGACTTAGGTGACTTAAGTGGCTCCCTGCTCTGCTTTCTCCCTCAAGGCAATATGCTTTTTAATTTTTGGATAAACATTCTATAGTTTGTCTTCAGTGAGAGTGAATGGTATAAAACACTAGATTTGATCAGAAGAGAAATAAGATGGCATTGTGGGGGTGAAATGAGGCTTAACCAAGGAATGAGCAAAATGGACCCTCCTCTTCTGTAACTGAGGTAATTGCAATTGGGTGGTCTCTTTGATTCTTTGCAGAAGCAATGCCCCATGGTGCTATGCGTGAGGAAGGACTGGGTATAAAGGAGACAACGGTTGGCAATCTGTGCTGAGTGTCTTACAAGGGCCTCCAAAATGAATCCTGTGTTCTAACAAAGTTCATTCCAAAACCTAGTTTGAAATACATGAGAGCACGGACAGTCAGAAAGTATGAGTATTCCAATAGCTTCCTGACTGGTGACCTTGTTTCCACTGTTGCCTCACATAGTAGCTAGATTGGCCTTATTCAAATGTTAATCAGAATATGACACTTAGCGTGTGAGAGTCCTCCAATGGCTTCCCACCTCTCCCTCTTAGTAAAAGCCTAAGGACTTACAGTGGTCTAGGAGAGTCTTCATGATCTGGCCCCCTGTTATCCTTCTGATATCATCCACTGGCCTCTTTTGTTGAATGAATGAATAACTTTTGAGTGAGCCAGGGAATAGCCAAGGTGCTCAACAGTGTTTGTTGAATAAATAAAAGAGAGACTTGGGGGCTGGCCTGGTGGCATAGTGATTAAGTTCGTGCGCTCCACCTCAGTGGCCCAGAGTTCGTGGGTTCAGATCACGGGCAAGGACCTACACACTGCTCGTCAAGCCATGCTGTGGTGGTGTCCCATATACAAAAATAGAGGAACTGTGCAGCTATGACATACAACTATCTACTGGGGCTTTGGGGGAAAAATAAATAAATAAAATTAAAAAAAAAAAAATAGAGGAAGGTTGGCACAGACGTTAGCTCAGGGGCAACCTTCCTCCTGCAAAAAGAGCAAGATTGGCAGTGGATGTTAGCTCAGGGCCAATCTTCCTCACAAAAAAAAATAAATAAATAAGGAGATATTTTCTGTTTTAATATAGACACTGGAGAAATGAAAGGCATAGGAACAATTTCTATTGTGGCTGAATACGATAAAAGTAGTGTATCAGAACTGCTGGATGCTGACCTCGAGTTTTCATCATTTGTTTATTCAGTCATTTAACAAGTATTTATTGAGAATGTACTATGTACCAGGCATCAGTCTAAAGGCTGGATGTTCATCAGTGAACAAGAAGGCAAAGTCACTGGCCCCTTGTGCCTGACATTCTATTAGGAGACATATATTACAATAAAGTAGACAAAACTATAATTTCAGGTAACAGTACATCCTATAAAAAACTTCAGCAAAGAGTTGGGGGGAAGATAGGTTTAATTGCAGATCCCATACCTTCCTGGTTTTAAATGCTGAGTAATGTGGTCGTCTGTCTCCTCTCTCCTGTCCTGAAATGGTACTGATCTGAGAGATGAGTACAGTTTAAACAGTCTAGCGCTGAATGAATGTGTTGTCTTCCTTAAGATTTTTCTACTAGTAAAATAAGGCTTACTTTTAAAATATTATTTGAAAAACAGAGTTCGCCAAAAGAAGGTCCTATATTGATGTCTTCTGTGTATGTGCTCTGTATTTAATTTTAAAACTGTACCAGATGCTTCACTGATACAATGGCAATTGTAGTATTCTGTTGATAAATAATTTAATAAAGAAATCAAACTTAGAGAGCTTTTTCTTGCCTCATACATCGATATCTTCAACATTATAGTTAAAAGAGATAATTCTGAAAAATTTAAATAGAAGAGGTTCAGTTTCCATGTGATTTACATATTACTGACTTAATTTTCTCAATACCAATTTTGGCCCCTTTATTTCCTGGTTGGTGTTAATTTGCCATGGCAGTGATAGAATATGAATACAGGCTCCAAATCAATATGATTGGCTTAGAAACATAAATGATTAACAACAAAGTCACACCAACAATGAAATAATGATTGCTGTGGATGAAGCATTCAGAGCCTGTCTGACACCACCCACTGGGGTCGCTAGTGACCGTGAGGCCTCTATGAGTTTTGCATCACTGCCTTAACAAATTAACACAAACTTAGTGGCTGAAAACATCACAAATTTATTATCTCACAGTGTCTGTAGGTGGGAAGTCCAGGCAGGCAGGCTTTGCTGGATATTCTGCTTAGGTCTCACAGGCCAAACATCATTGCCAGCTTGAGCTTTTAGCTGCAAGTTCTGGGAAAGAATTTGCTTCCAGGCTCATTCGTGTTCTTCACAGAATTCAGTTGTACGTGGTTGTAGGACTAAGGTCTCCACTCCCTTGCTGGCTGGAGATCATTCTCAACTTCTAGGGACATTTCTTGGCTCATGGACCCTTTGATCTTGAAAACCAGCAACAGTGGCTTCAGTCCTTCTCATGCTTCAGATCGCTCTGACTTCTTTTCCCACATCTCTTCTTCCTCCAGCCAGAGAAAGTCATCTGCCTGATAAAGGCTCATGTAATTAGATGGATCCACCCGGATAACCCAGGATAATCTCCCTGTTCTAAGATCAACTGATTCGTAATCTTAATTACATCTGCAAAGTCCCTTTTCCCAAGTATGGTATCATATTCACAGGAGTGACATCAGAGAGTCAACGATATGGGGGCCAGAATTTTGACTACCACAGGGCCAATGAGATCTATCTTTGGGAATATGCTATGCTTGTCAACTGAGACAGACCAGGTGACATGACAACTAGATGGATTGAAAACCTAAAAACTTTTGGTGAAGTAGAAAGTGGTGTTCTTTTAGTACCCCCCATAACAGAGCCAGTGCAGATTAAAGACACAGGATTAAACAAAACAAAACAAAACTCAATTATTTAATTTTGTGAGACATGGCCTCCAAAAAACAAGCTTAAATAAAGAGGGAAATTTTCATGTCCTGGGGTAGAACATTCAAATGCCTTTGGGAGTCAGGAGCCAGGAAGGGAGGCAGCCAGGATGTAGGGCAATAGCCATGTAGATTAAGAATGTGCAAGAGGGCAGCCCTAAGTTAGCTCCAGGTACTTGCCTTGCTCTGGAACAATTTCAGCCTGGTAATGACAAATGTCTGACTTGAAATGTGGGTTTAGAAATCTGGATTTTTGTGTGAATCTGGAAATCTGTGTGAAATCTCCAAGTTTTTTTTAAATGCTAACTAAATCAAAATTAAAAATAACGGAAGCACCGAAACATAATATATTTGGGGAATAAATTTGGCTGTGGGCTGCCAGTTAGCAATTTATGGTTTTACTCATACTAAGTAAAGTGCATGTTTGAGTAAAAAAGTATTCAGTATGATAGAAAATACTCAATTTGGGAATTGGCATTGACAAGGACATTAAAGTACTCCAACACAGTTAGACTAGGAAGTTTTTGGCTTCAGCTTCCAGATGTGATGCTGTGACTTAATGCTCTACTTTTGTTACCCTATAATAAAAAAAAAAAAAAAAAAGGAAGTTAATTAATGCTATAATGCTGTTTCCCGAGTGTTTAACCTTGCACGAGTGTTTAGAATACCACTTTTTCTTGGTTTATACTCCTCAGGTTTACATAAGCAAAAGGGATCAGGAAAGAGTGTGATGAATTATCCACTGAATTTGAAAGAATGTGAAGGAACAGTTTGGATAATTCAAGCATGGATCCCAATCTGCAGAAAATTACGTTTGTCTTTAGAGATAGGGAGAATATCTTTTAAAAACTGATTTAAAAGAAGAATTTCTTTTTGCAGTGTTTCATAGTGCATGAAGAGGCCCAGAAAGTTTATTCTACAAACTGTGTTGAAGGTTCATAAGGTTTTTATAAATGTGTCCAACTGGGTTGGAGCAGGGGCCATAGGATGGTACAATAGTTGGGAGCACAACTCTGAGTCCAACTAATAGGACTTTGGATTAGGAGTGTACCACTCACCAGATATGTGATACCTTGGAAAGGTTATTTCACTTCTGAGACTCAGTTTCCTCATCTGCAAAATGGGATCATTAGCACCTAACTCAGAGGTGGTTGTGAAGATTAAATGGATTGACGCATTTGAAGCACTCGGCTTCTTATTACATGATTCTAGATTGGGGCACCCAGCATTTTCTCAACTACCATCAATTCTCATGGATTTAAAACTGCCTGGGTAACTTCCTGGAGAGGAGCGATGTTTATCTGTCTCTTATTAAATGAAGCGGTGAGGATGTAAAGGAATGGTACAGTTAGAATCCGAATCCTGGGTTGATGCTTCGTCTCTTCTTGGCGCATTGTTGCCTTGGTTGAGGTTCACGAGGGTTTGCTCTTTCCCAGACATCCCCAGCCTGGATGTCGCTGTGGTTTTATAGCAACACGTTTGGATTTGGCGCCTAAGGACCTGGATGCAAGTACTGCTTTTACAACATTCCAGCCAAGCCATATGAAAGTGGGAAATACACGCAAGTTCTCTGAGTTTTAGATTTCTTTTGTATGAAACAGAAAACCAAGTTTTCTAACTCGCAGTGGGCTTGAAAGGATTGCTTGAGGCAGTGCATATAAATACTTTTTATAGATTTGGAATCTAATGGTTAGTATTTGCTACTACCCCTACTGGGCCATTTTCTTTGGTCTGGCATGAGTAGGAGGAAAGAAAAATGTGAAGATGACACTCAGCACAGTCACTACTGAATCATTTAATAAATATGTATTGATATTTATCAACTTATCAACTATACTAGGTGTGGGGGATAAAAGCAAAACAAACAAACAATGACACAGTGCCTTCCCTCTTGGAAGTCATGTTCTCGCTAGGAAGATAAACACGATAATACACTGTGATACACACACTGATTCAGCTTCCTGCAAAGTATTTTGGAGAGCAGTGGGACGGTAGTGTGGGGAGAGAATCCAGGAAGATCCTAAATGAAGTATCCTTACAATATTTTTTTAGCTAGAGACCAGTATCCAGGAGATGTTCTAAAAGACAAAAACAATCAACGAAAACAAAAGCAAATGTTTCCCTATGTGCTTTCTTGAGCTTTAGTTATTGTATACGCAACTGAACAATTCCTTGGATGTTTTTCCAATTTTTCCACCTAAAGTCATATTTCTAAAAATATTACATAAGATTTCAAAATATAATTAGAAAAATGGAATTTACCTGCCATAACCCTAGTGATAACACCAACATAGATTGCATATAAAAATGTATACACAAACCCTGTTCTTCAGTCATAGCATATAGCCATGTGCTTATAATTGGTCAGAATTGCTGCTTCGAAGAGGATTACTGTAACCTTCTCAAACTGCCGTAGTGAATCAGAAAGTCCTCACTTAATTTAGGATATTCCAGAAGGTGTGTTGCAGTTTTGATGACTGTAAAATACCATATAGTATTTTAGTAAGGTCAAGCTTAGAACTAGATTTCAAGGAAAAAAAGTTAAACCAAATTTGTGGTAACCCTTTACATCAAAATTGAATGCTGCTGTGTCCATCTCATATTTTAGATGAGTAGAAAAATTAGACCAACAGAAGGCAAGTTAATTACGTAATTCTAATCCTAATAGTCTTTTTTAATATAGCAAAAAGCAACTAATAAAATGGTTTACTATTATAGTGAAATTGTTGGCAAACATTTTATAATTATAAATAGGAGTTTTGTATCTATTAATGATAACGGAAATGCAATAGGTTTAGAAAGTATTAAATATAAAATTTTTAGAAATTGTTATTTTAAATGTCTTTATTAATGCATACATTTTGTGAATTTTATATCCATTGTCTTTTATATTATTACATGGAGCTAATACATAAAATTTTTACATGAAAGAACCTATTGAAAAATGGCCCCTTTTTAGTTTTAGTTTTCTGTCTTTTAGAAGACAGAAAATATTTTCCTGGACTCTTGTTTTTAATTGATCTAGTCTACTTTTGTGCTCCAAAGGCCTAATGATGTGTTAAGAATTCTCCATTTTTGTTGGTTCGATTTTCTATTGAGCAACATTCCTGAGAGTAATAGAATGAAGTAGGAAGGGAAAAGATTGAGAACTGCTCAAGACTGGCTGCAGTTATGGAAATAAGCAAATGATGGGAAATAATTCAGGTTATTTTCATTTTTAGTTCTTATCAGAGATTCATTGTATTTAGATATAAAACATGGAAACTATCCTATTATAAAGTCAAAACTGTAATTAGATCAGCATATTAAAAACTACTTCAAAGTGGAATTATTTTATCATTTTGAGTTCTTTATTTCCCTTATAGGAGAATAAATGCCAGTTGGGCTGCAAATTATAGCAGATTATCTTTTCTCCTTAAAAGAGTTAGTAATATGAATATTATTTAGTGAGGAATTTGATTTGGGGGTTGAGGAGTGATCTTATTAGCACTAGACACCCTTGGCCAATAATCTTATGACTATGGGATATATATTAAATCCTCTTCTATTTATATTCTTTGGCAGGCCATTATTCATTGTTATTGCAGAGATTTTGTTAAGTAATAGTTCTCTTGAGAAATCATGGGTGCTTTTTCGAGGTCACGATTTCCTATGAGCTCAAAGAGTAGGCCATACATCCTCTCTTCAGTTAAGAACCCGCTCTATACCCATTTTCTTTAACACATACTTTATTTGTAAGGTTTCTGACACTCCTTTCTTCCGAGAACTTAAGAGTGATACATCACTCTTTATTTTGTGAAGTAAAATTGATTAGAGGAAACAGGAAACATAATTCTTTAAGCATGAAACCCAATATATTTTGAATACTTGGCTGGGCTGCCATAGCTATCGTCATACGTTCGTTCTCTGGAGACTGTGGGGCTGTGCCAGAGGCCTCCTGGTAAACAGTCCTCACAGTGTTTCTCCTTACAGTGGAAGGAATTTTGCCCTTGGCCTTTATTATTATTGTTTTGCTCTGACATGACGAAAATCCATCACCTTCCAGATATTGATACCTGTTTGTTGCTGTCAGGTCATTGCCAGGAGGGGAAAATCAGCTAATTAGGTGGTGTTGGTTTTTTTTTCCCAATATCCACCTAGAGGTTTTAATGATAGCCATGTTTTAAAAAGCTGGGTTAACTGAGCAATGCGGCTGAGGAGACAATCACATTTTAGATTTTACTGAGTTTCAAGGGCCACTTGAAGGCAACTCCCATTTCTAAATCTGTGGCACTTCAAACAATCTATTTCCAGGCAAGAGTCAGTCTAAATGGATGAGGGGACCCTTAGGGGAGTTGGTAAAAATGGATTTTATAAGATAAGGAGACTTTATTTCAAATCTTACCTTTACTACTTACTAGCTGTGTGACCACAGACAAGTTACTTCACTGCTCTGAATTTAAGTTTTCTTACCTGTAAAAGTGATGTAACAGCACCTACCTGTGAGAATTTGTTGACTTTACATTGGCAATGTACCTGGCATGTTATGGGCTCATTATAAAGTGAGTTCCATATACTCATCTCCTTCATGAGCACACATAGATTTGAATCAAATATACACCTCCTGTTTGACTACACAATGGCAAACTAACATATCAGATCAGCATGAAAATTGGATAAGCCTTTTACTACTGAAGTATGGTCTTCAAATAAGCAGCATCAGCATCACCTGGCAGCTTGTTAGAAATGCAGACTCTTGGGCCCAACCCCAGACTTGCTGAATCGGAACCTGCATTTCAACAAGGGTCCCCAGGTGATTGTGTGCATAGCAAAGTTTGAGAAACACTGGGATCAACCATGACATTTCTCCCCTGATAAAGTTGATTCATTGTGCTATCGGTTGGTTGTTCATTCCTTTTCACCATTCACCTGTTGTGTTGGTGATGTTTGGGGGGATACACACATGCTCGAGTATTCTCCCAGCACCTGTACCTTGGGGCGGATCAATGCACGCTCACTTCCGCACACGTCAATGGAACATCCCTCAGCATAGGGCCTGGCACAAGTAGAGCCTCAATAAATGCTTATTGAGTGAAATAAAACAGCCAACAGTCAGACAAGCAGACTCTCCCATCTGTTCTGCAGACGCACAGCAGCCCTAGAAGGGCCTGGAGAGAGATGAATGTGCTTGAGGTCTTTGCCAGGAGGCATTACCATGCCCAGCGGGAAGGAGGGGTTCGCTAACTGCTGTTCTTGCCAGGAGATCTGCTGAGGTTCCACAAGCCTGTCAGATGTGTGCAGCCAGAACAAAGGACAGGAGCTTCCTTTCTTCTTTCTTTTCTCTGCCTGGCAAGGCTGGTGCCCCAGTGCTTTGGGAGCAGTTTGCTTTTGGTGATACTCTTTCTTGCTCATTAGGGACAAAGCAGTAGGTACAATGGCAGTGCCCCAGGGTCATATTTTCCCACATCTGTGACTAATTGGCCTATCTCTCAAAATTTCTCTATTGGATTCATATTTCGAAGTTGCTGGTACACAGGCTGGCATAGGGTATGGTTTCAGTAGGGGGAACCTGGGGATCTGCTATTTCCCAGGGAAAGGTGGAATGGCTGGAGAGAGCTTGCTGCCTTAGGCACTGTGAGAACAGGAAACTGTAGGCTCTTGAAGGTTTGGGAAATGAATTGTACTGCAGTATCTTGGGCAAATCAAAGATGGCACTCTCCTAGTTTGTAAAATTGTGATAAATATATTTAGATCAAGTTTTATCAACCTATACCCAGAGTATGTATCAGTGAAGTTCACACCAAGATCCCTGGACTCTTGAGATCTGGAACCTGCCTCCCCAGTGAGTTAGCACTCTAACACTTTCCTTTCTCCCTGCTCCCCAGGCCAGTCCTAGCAAAACTGTCAAGTCAGCAGACTTCTTTTTGGAGCCATCCTACATCACTTTCTGACTCTGCTTTAGTCTGAGAAATCTGGTGAACTCAGAATGACCAATGTCTTCCTCTTCAGCAAACTCCTCCTCCATTCTTGCTTCAAAAACTCTCTTCCTGTTCTTCTGTCCAACAATCAAAACTCTCATTTATCCAGCATGGTTGATCCCACATGGGAGTTAGGAAGAAAACAATCAGATTAACACACATATGAGAGTAAAAACCCCCCTAAATAAGGATATTTTTCCATTCTAACCTAGATAGAATCTTTGTTCATGGGAATTTGCAACAATCTGAGTGGCATTTAAAGTAGAATCCAGCAGATTTTTGAGTAAAGGGGACATTGATCAGTATACTAGTTTGGCTGATGCCAGCTGCAGTAACAGACAAATCTCCACATTTCAGTGCCTTAATAAAATTAAATTTTATGTAATATGTAGATAACAGTTTAATGATGGTATAACTGGACTGAGGAGGAACAGTAGGTGAGAAGGATTGCTCCATGCAGTCACTCAGGGACCCAGGATGACAGACTCTGCCATCTTCCATGCATGGTTTCCTAGGTTGCCCTAGGTGTTGGCATCCAGTTTGCAGATGGGGCACGAGAGAGAGGATTACGCATGGGAGGTATTTATGGAGCGGAACTGGAGGAGGTATGCATGACTTCTGCTCACCTTCCATTGTCAGAAACTGCATCACCTGGCCATGCTTAACTGCAGAGGAGGCTGGGAAATGCAACCTAGCTGGGTGCCAGATACGGCGATCATCCGTTCATCATCCCTGCTGAACATGTAGGAACTGCCCTGTTCCTTTTTTCTCTTCCTCCTGCAACTCCTCAGAGAGGTTTGACATTCCCTTCCCCTCTTGAGAGTCAATTCTCTGCAGCGGAAAGCTCCCCTCCACCCACCTGAAGAACAGGAATAGAATCTCGGCATGCCGCATTTTCACGGTTGCCAACCGTTAATCCAGACTCAATTTCCTGTATTTCACAAGGATGTTGTGAGAATTAATGAATTATTTTTGGTGATTATCATCCCTTTGATCATTGTTTTCGTTCTGTGCTTTTACAGTTTAAGCGGCGCAGGCACAGACATACACAATCCCTCGATGAGAGGCAGAATGCTTTTTATGATCCTACCTACCTACCACAGGAGGAAGCTGAGATGCACACAGTTTAAAAGACATATTCTGTCTAGTGGACCAAGATCCCTCCTGCATGCAACACTCTTTCCGTTATTACAATTGTTAAAAAGCTAGACTTTTATGGAAAGAAAGGATAAGACAAAAATGAAGGTTTAATGTCTTATTAGTGTGCTGGCTCTGGAATCTGCCTGCTGGGTGACTTTGGACAAGTTAGTTAGCCACTCTGTCTCAGATTCCCTAATCTGTAAAATGGGACTAATCGTAGTAGTTACCTCCTGGGTTGGTTGTGTGGAGTAAATAAGATAACGGATATTAAGTGTTTAAGACAACATCTGAGCATAACATGTGCTTCGTAAATATTAGCTATTACTATTTTTTTTTAAATTCCAGGAGAATTGGTATCTAGTTCAGGGAATAAAAAGAAGCAATTACAGGGTGTATGGCCTTAAGTTGTTGGCAAAAGTGAAGTGGAGATAGAAAACGTGACAGCAGCATAACCTGTTGGCAGAAGGGAATATGCGGCTTTTTTAGAAAGTTAAACAGGTAGGAACCAAACCTTCCTATGAGCCACAGCCGGTAAATGCTGCCTCTCATTTGGAGGGTGCAGGAACTGTTGCAAAGGGTGGGCATTTTGAGGTCTGGCTGCGATCACTGGCTGTGTCCAGAAGTGTTTAGTGAACTGTGGTGGCTTCCCCTGTGTGGCTGCTTCCCTGGAGAGAGCAGACCTTGTGCTCCTCGAGCGGGTGCAAATGCTCCTTCACTGTCAGCGATAGATAGTAAATTGTTTTATCCATTCTGACCTATGAATCTGTGTAGCTGTGATGTGATGAACTTTCTTCTTCTATGATTAAAATTAAAAAAAAATAAAGCAGGAGAAGGGCAGAGAATACAGATAGGCTCAGAGAGGTTAATCAGTTGTTTTCATATGCAGGATGCAGATTTAACAACCTCTGAACGGTGCTTCTATCTGCTCCACAGACTCTACTATGCAAGCAGGTCACTAGGGGCTCTTGGTAAATATGGATCCGGACTGGGCAGCTCTGCAGTGTGGCCTGGGAGTCTGCATTTCTAACAAGCTCCTATGTGATTTGGATGATGCTGGTCTGGGACCACACTTTGAGTAGCACAATACTACATTGCTTCATTGTTGGGGTTTTGTTTTGGTTTGTTTTTTGGAGAACAGGGCATGGAATAAAGGCAGCCATTTGGTGGCCCCTCTCCCCAGAATGGAGAAGCTGCGATCTTTTAGACCAGTCGTTCACTAAGTGTGATCCCAGCAAGTTAGCATATGCATCACCTGGAAACGTGTTAGGAATGCAAAATGTTGGGCGCCTCCCAGACCTCCTCAATCAGATAGTTGGAGGGGGGTACCCAGCAGACTGTTTATAAGCCCTGCAGCTCATTCTGATGCTGCTCAAGTTTGAGAACCATTGCGCTAGAGCAACTGACCCTGGCTTTGAAAGGTCTGCTGTGGTGTAACCAATCCTATAGAATGGCTCTAGGCCCCTGGAGCATGTCTCCTGGTCTCTTTCTGCTCAGTTTCCAACTGGATTCCTTGGGCTGTTATGTCCTGGAGTAAAAGAATTGGGTGTGGTGGAAGATTGTTCTTCAAAGTCTTAGCTTTTCATATGAATCTTTCTGCCCTTATTTCGCTTTCCTTATGGGGGGACCACACAAAACCAAGTGTGCCTACAAAATAAACGCTGGGAAATTGTTTCAGAGTGCAATGATTCCTAAGTGGCTGGGAGTCTCACGTCTTCCTGTTGAGAACTTCCTTTTGTTGGGGCATTGGGATAAATAGGGTGACCAACTGTCCAGATTTGCATGAGACTGAAAGTTTTCTCACAACACAGAACTTTCAGTACTTACACCAGGCCCTGGACGGTTGGTCACCCTAATTGCAGGCCATTGCTGTTCCAGCTTTAAAGTATGAGTCACCTGGAGATCTTGTTAAAATGCAAACTCTGATTCAGTACTTCTGGGTTGGAGCTGGAGAGTCTGCATTTCCAACAAGCCCCCAGGTGACATCCGGCTGCTGGTCTGTGGACCACACTTTGAGTAGCAAGGCAGGATGTCACCCTTGGGATACAGAGCTGGCCTATGTGCAGATAGATCAGGGTGGCCCCTAGCTGTTTACGCCACAGATGGACTCCTGAGCCCTGACAAATTCAGAGAGAATTTTAGGGCCCTTCCAGGCTTTAAGTTTGTGGGTTTTGCCTTCAAAAATAGTATCAAAAAATCTCTACCCTTCCAGGCTGTAGGTCTTTAATCCATCAAACCCAAACACTCTTTTTTAAAAATTGTTCTTCACAGGGACAGGTGACTGCTATTGACCCATGAATAGAGCATTCTCAAGGCTATTGATTTCTCAGTTCATGTTTGAGTACTACTTAATACTTTTCCTTGTTTGGGCTGAGCATCTGCAAATGACCTGGGACGGTGTATCTGTCATTTTTGGTCTTGTCTCTGCCTCACAAATGGTACATTTGTTTTTTGGTTTACAGCTGTGTTCAACCACAGGGTCCTTTGCTGTTTGTAGTGCTTCTGCTTTTCTGCATAATGAGTTTTGCTTTATTCATATCCCCTTTTACTAATTGCAACACAGCAGCACATTCTATATCCCATCTGTTTCCATGATTGATTGTCTTTTACTTCAGGGTGTGCTAGAGAGTTACTTAAAAAAATATCAGGTTTCAGTGTGACCTTTAAGATCATCATAAATTGTGTTTGTGTTTAGGTGTACCGGTCTATGCCTTATGACCACCCAAAGCACAAGCAATAATTTATTTGATGTTGAGTATGTGATTTCTCCTTACTCCCCACTCTGGACAGGTAGCAGTGAGCTTTGTTGCCTTGTGACATCTACTTCGTTCTGCTTATATCCCCCCTAAGCAGTCTTCCTGGCTACACGCCTTATCTGCTCATGGACGAGGTAAGAGTGGCTGTGCCTGTGGCAGAGCTTAATAGTGGCTCTCAAGAAGCTGCCAGTCATAGGAGTTTCTGACAGTGCATTAAGTTGTTTTGATGTATAGTTAATTCTCGTTATTCATGGTAGTTATGGTCTATAAAGTCACCTGGAACTGTGAATTAGTGAATACTGAACAATTGCCCCTAAGGGCAATACAGGGTTAGATTCCTGGTCTTCTGGTCAAAACATTTTCATCAACTGATCAATGCGTAACCTTGTTTTATGATTGTTTCTGTTTAAATATGCCTTATTTAATATATATTGTTGATTCATTAACATTGAACTCATGGCCAACAGCACTATAACTCAGCCTGAACGAAGCTTATCTAACACACGTATCTTCTCTGTAAGGCACATCGAGCCTTCTTGCATTTGGGACCACTAGACAGCACGTTAGCACTATGCTTGCGAGCCATTTTAAACAGTGAAAGCAGCAAAAAGGACAAAAAATGTGAAAATCATGGCATTAAAAAGACCATGAAAAGGACATCTGTTTATGGAATGAGGGCACAAGAAGGCAGAGTATTGCCTTGTTCGACCTCAGCCTGTGTGCGCGTAGGGCAACTCAAATTTTTCATGACTTTGCACACATTCACAGATGAACTTGAAGTACCACATGTATTGATTTGGGGGTTACAAATAAATTTGAGTGAGTAGGCAAATTCACAAATAGGGACCCCACGAATAATGAAGACTGACTGTACATTGTTAAATAACCATCCTCTTGATATCTGGCTCTCCTTACTCTATGCAAGGACAAGAATTCACCGACTCTACTCTCACCTAGTGAGGTGAAGGCATTTACCTTCAGCCATTGAACAACTGCTGGAACCATGTTGGTAGAGGTCTGCCTTTTATATAAATGAAGATACTTCATCACCTGGGCCACACCTTCTCAAATACCAGTATCCAGAGTTCTCATTTTATGAACAAACATAGCAGCAGGCTTTTCTTGGGTATGATGTACAAGGCACTGAGGCCAGTGCACGGATCTCTGTGTTTCAAGGAGCTTGCAACTCCGTGAACAAGGAGGCTCAAATATAACATGGTAAACATTAAATGCTAAATGGATGGTACAGACAAACGGTGATAGAGAATTTCAAAGCCACCAAGGATTGGCTAGTTTTCGTCTCCCTTTAGACTGCAAGTTCCACATCTGTCCTTTTACCAGGGTGCCCCAGTGTCCATAGTGGGGGCTCAAAAAGTATTTATTGAATTAACATGAAAGTATTTGAGCTGATGTCTTAAGGCCTTACTTAAATCAGATTTTCAAACTCTGCTTGATAAATTTCCATGGGATATTTATCAACAGGAATTACACTTCACAAACCAATTGATTATGTCCGAGACTTATAGACTTTAGCTTTGGCGTACTCCCCCTTCCCCAACATTTTATTATGAAAAATTTCAAATATACAGAAAGGTTAAAAGAATTTTACAGTGAATTTCCATATATCCACCATCCGTATTCTACAATTAACATTTTATTATCCTTGCTTTATCATATACCTGTCTGTCTATCCCTTTACCCATTCATCAATCGATCTAATTTTTTTGATGCATTTCAAAGTAAGTTGAAGACATCAGTACGTTTCTCCCTCGATGCTTCAGCACACATAACATTAGCTAGACTTCTGTTTTTGACACGGATTTTAAATTTATTTGGGTAACAATTTCTTTATATATGAAATTATACGGTTGAAAGATATCTATTACCTCTTCAGGTGAAATTTCTGTGGGTGTGTGAGTTCTTAATGCCTGACTTAGTTTAGAGGGAATTAGAGTGTGGGACTAGTTATGAGTAACCCCTAGGTTTTGAACCTTGGACTGGGAAAGTTTTATTGGAGCACAGCCACACTAGTTCATTTGTGTGGTTTCTAAGCGTGCTTTCACACTGCCACAGTAGATTTGAGTCATTATGAGAGACACCATATGGCCTATGAAGCCCAAAATGTTTACTCTCTGGACATTTATAGAATAAATTTGCTGATCCCTGCTGTAAAGAAATAAGTCATTATGCAGACTGGGAGGAATCTGGAAATTAGAAGCATGATAACTCTTAAAAAAATCTGGCCGAGTTGGCAGAGGAGAAGGAGACAACCTATGTTCTGGAGAATTCAGATGTAAGTGTACCTCTCAATAACATTCCTCTCTCTAGGTATGTTCTTTTCCTGTTTTTTCTTTAATTGAAAAGGGAAAAAACAATAGTGATTCAAGGAATATCAGTCAGCTTATGCTAAAGTATGCTATAACAGATGGACCCAAATCTCACTGTGGCTTTCAACAGCGAATCTACTTGCCCTTCATAGGTCACCTTTGGTTCTGCTCATGTTGTCTTCTCTCTGGACTCAAGTTGACAGAGCCTTCTCCATCTGGACCATTGCCAGTTTTGTGATAGTGGGGAGAGAGAGAGCAGGGCATCAACTGACTCTTAAAGCTTCTGCTTGGAAATGACACATATCACTCTTGTTTACATTTCATTGGCCAAAGCAAGTTATATAGGCAAACCTGGGTTGAACAGGATGGTGCTGTTTAATACTCCTACAGAGAGAGGAAGCAGATAAATGTGAACAATAGTGCGCTCTCCCTCACAGGGCTAACAAGGTCAAGAGATTTTTGTTATTGTTTAAAAGAGAGTGGCTTTAGTATGTTTAAACGGAGGCAGAGGGAAGAAATCTATGCAGAGAAGGAAGTGCTTTCTGAAAGATAAATGTCTCCTGCTGTTATTCCTGGTAGGGGCAGATTTTCAGCTGGGTAATATGAGGTTCTGGGTCTGTGGGTTAGACCTGGGAGTTTATGCTACCTAAAGTTAACCATCTAGCACATAGGAATCATCTGGGGAGACTGCTAAAATGCAGATTCTGATCTGTAAGTTAGGGATGAAGCTTGGAATTCTGCATTTCTGACAAATTCCCAGGGGATGCTTATGCTGCTTGTCTGTGGACCGTACTTTGAATAGCAACGATCTATATCACCAGATATTGTAAAACAAAACAGGGAAACAAGTATTCATTAGCAAGCCATCTGGGTCAAACAGGTCAAATAATGAATCCAAAGGGAATAAAGGTATTTGTTCTGAAATGTTGAGCATTTCTAGTCAGTGTTCAAAGCATCTCTAAGGCAGAGAAGAACAAGGCTTTGAAAGAGTAGGATGACCTTTTTTTTTTTTTATTGATGTCTTAATAGTTTATAACATTGTGAAATTATGGTTGTACATTATTGTTTGTCAATCACCATATACATGTCTTCCTTCACCCCTTGTGCCCACCCCCCAGCCCCTTGCCCCCAGTGACCACTATACAATTTTCTCTGTCCATGTGTTGGTTTATATTCCACATGTGAGTGAAATCATACTGTGTTTGTCTTTCTCTCTCTGGCTTACTTCACTTAACTTAATACCCTCCAGATCCATCCGTGTTGTTGCAAATGGGACGATTTTGTCTTTTTTATGGCTGAGTAGTATTCCATTGTATATATACACCACATCTTCTTGATCTAATCATAGGATGGCCTTTTGAATGACAATGAACAGACCAGATGGAATCACGATTGGTGGTAGCAGAGTGGGTAGATCAAGAGGTGTGGCCAGAGAAGAGTTAAATTAAAAATTTTGAGCTAGAGCATTTCCATCCAGTGACTTTGGCCACCACCATTCTGCCAACAGCCTATTAGCAATGGAATATGAGCCAGATGAAACATCAGCACTCTTCAGCCAAGACAGGACTTCAGAAACTGGCAATAAATGTTTTTTGAGTACTCGAACATGAACAGCAGTTGTCAGAATTCACATCTTTAGATAGTAGCAAATGATTCAGTGCAGTGAATAAAAACCATTCAGCAATTTCATTGCTATGAAGTATGTTTCATTTGAGTTTTGATTGTCATAAATATCTTGCTAGTTAAAACCTGGATCAAAACTACAACTATGACATTTGACATTTGAAGAGAACATTTCAAGGTGAAATTATTCTCTAGAACTTCAGTACAGTTTCTTCAAAGGAAAATCTGTAGTTATTAGAAAGGGTTGAATTTATTGTTTGTTGATACCTCTTTTTAATCACACTGATAGAAGTGTCTTGACCATGATTGGTAAAATGAAGCCCATGCTTATATATCAAATATGTCTTGACTTCTACATGAATAACTCTCGTATTTAAGTTTTGTGTCACTCACATTTGCCCTTGAATTGAGATTCTGGCACCTCCTTGCTGGGATTCCATGGGCAAATGTGTAACCTTTATGAACCTTCTTTTTTTGTCAACTTTGGAGTATATCTCATTGTTAATGATGGGTCAACAGTAATATATTTAAAGAACATTACACAGAGTAGGCCCTCAAGAAATGTTAGGTTTATTTTTATATTTGTGGTACAAATTTGAAATCACTCTTATTTCAACATTTAGAATGAACCATGTATGGCTATAGTAAAAACAGATAGGCAATAACAAATGTTGGAGAGGATGTGGAGAAACTGGAACCCTCATACGTTCCTGGTGAGATTGTAATACGGTGCAGCTACTCTGGAAAACAGTTTGGAATTTTCTTAAAATGTTGAACATAGACATACCGTGTGACCCAGAAGTTCTACTTCTAGGAATCTACCCAAGGGAAATGAAAATATGTCCACATAAAGGCTTTTACACAAATGTTCATAGCAACATTATTCATAATAGCCAAAACAAAACAAGTGTCCATCAACTGGTGACTGGATAAACGAATTGTAATATATCTATATGGTGCATACTGTTTGGCACTACAAAGGAATGAAGTACTGATATATGCTACAGCATGGCTGAACCTCAAAAAGAATATGCTACGTGAAAGAAGCCAGACAGAAAGACCACATATTGTATGGTTCCATTTATATGGAATTCCCATAAAAGGCAAATCTATTGAGACAGCAAGTAGATTAGGAGTTAACTGGGGCTGGTAGTGGGTAACTGCCAATGGGCTCGAGCTTTCTCTTTGGGATGATGGAAATGGTCTAAAATTAGAGAGTGGTGACAGCTGCACAACTCTGTAAATTTACCAAAAATCATTGCATTGTACACTTAAACAGGTGAATTCCATAATATGTAAATTATAACACAATAATGCTGTTTTTTTTTTAAAAAAGAGTGAACTGTGTTCATTTTTTAAGATTTTGATTATTTCTATGTAGATTCTCATTGTTGTAAGAGGAAGGCAATCAGTGAAATAGTTTTTCACTTTCTGCAGTGTGTTGGATTCTCCAAGCTATCATGGATGCTTCAGCTTTCTCAATTCAGTAGGAAAAGCTTTGGTTTTTCAGGACAGCAAACTTAACTCTGAAACTGATAGCCTGCAGGCACCGGCTGAGGATACTAACATCTGAAAACAATAGAAAATCCAGTCAGTAAATGCAAATCAACAACACTGGCTGATGATTCCACATGAGTAAAAAGAGCTTTGTAAGATGGAGTGCCTTCACTTTAGCCATTAAACTTCTCATTCACCAGTTCTTCATTAAATGCCTGTCTTAAACAGGGCAATTGAATCTAAGATATCAGACATATTTGAATTATGGAGACCAACTGTTTCATTTCTGGCCTTGGGCATCGGATAAAAGGAACTGAACTTACTATTCCCCCAGAAAATGATGTAAGGAGAAGTCATTGGCAGCACCTGAAGATACCATCTTCGATAGAACAGCTGCCCTAGGTGTGGTTATGGAAGCACAAGTACATTCAAGAAGTCACACCAAGTCCCATTGTGTTAAAATGCTAGGGACCTCACTCAAGCAACAGATTTAAGAACTAAGTGTACGTGTGTTCATGTGTGTGTGTGTGTGTGTGTGTGTGAATTCTCTGGTCTTACTTTTTGAAAATGGGAATTGCTTGACAGGTGGTTATAGGACCATGTAGTTCCATCATAAATAAAAAGAAAACGCAGGGACTTGCATTTGACAGTTTATTTTGAAGGGATCTCACTGTGGAGATGTAATCTGAGCATCTCCCCAGGCAGACAGTTGGGCGCATCTGGGCTAATGCATGAACTCTCATCAGACTTCTTTGGTTGGTAGTAAATGAGCTGAAGGGTCAACAGAAATAGAAAGGGTCTCAAAGTTGCTGCCAAAAGAACAACAACTCTTGTTTCTCAGCGTGTAATACAAGGATCAATGGTAATACAAGTTGTAATACAAGGATCAGAATCACCTTGTGGGGGGCAGGAAGGGTGGGTCTATTATTAAAAAATTATAAACTTGAGTAACTCTACTATGCCACACTTTGTTGCTGGGGAAATAGCAGTGAGTAAAAGAGACCAAAATCCCTGCTTCATGGAGCATTTGTTCTACTAAATTGTTCTCCAAGTGTAGGCCTTGGACCAACAGCATCTCCTTTATTCGGGTACTTAGTAGAAATGTAAATTTTCTAGGCCCTACACTGGACCTACCTGACTAAATTGGAAACTTTGGAGGCTGCATTCCAACAATACAAATTTTAACAAGCCCTCTAGGTGTTGGTGCATGAAAGTGTTTGAGAAGCATTCTTCCAGGGCAGAGTTTCTTAGCCTCAGCACTATTGACATTTTGGGCTGGATAATTCTTTGTTGTGGAGGTTGTCCTGTGCAGTGTAGGATCTTTAGCACATGAGATGCCAAGTAGCTCTCTACCCCAGTTTTGACAATAAAAAATGGCTCCAGATACTGTGAACTGTTCCCTCTGGAGCAAAATCATCCCAGATGAGAACCAGTGCCTTAGGGCAAGGCTGTTCCAAATGGCCTGCTGATGAGCACCATTAGCATCACTTCAATCAAATCTCTGGGAGTGGGAATGAGAAATCGGTGTTTTAAAAAGTCCTTCTTGTGGTGCTGATGCTGCTAAGGTTTGAGAACCACTGTCCTAGTGGAAGAGACAGGCAAGAAACATATGTAGACACACTCGTAAATCACTCAGCTACACATATTTGTAAGATGGAGTGTCTTCATTCTATCCATTAAACATCACACTTCAGAAAGATAGGGAAGACAAGGAAGGAGGACAGGGCGTTCTGGTGAGAAGAAGGTTGTAATTTTAAATAATATGGTCATGGAGGATCTTTTTGAGAAGGTGATACTTGATCAAAGAATGAAGGAAGGGAAGGAGTGAGTAAAGAGATAATGGGGAATAATGCTTCAGGCATAGAGAAGGGAAAAAGCAAAGGTCCTGGGGCAGGTATGTGTCTAGTAGGTTCAGAGGACAATAAGTAGCCCAGAGTGACAGAGAGGAGGGGGTCTCAGATGAAAGTAGTTAGAAAAGAGGTGAGAGAAATAATGAATGAATGAATGAATGAATGAACCAACTTACCTGTTTGTGGACTTGACTTCTGCACATACTAGCTTTGTGTCTTTGGGTATATTCTGTGGTCTTTTTGAACCTCACTTTCTCTTCTGTAAAGCAGGATTAATACCTGTCCCCTATAGGTCTGCTCAGAGAAATAACATGCTCAAATAATGATAAACTTTTGAGAGGGAATAGTATAATTTATGATTCTGAACTTCTAGTGCTTAGCATGTTACCTTGATCTTAGTACATGATCAATAAATATTATATACATCGTGAAAAAAACAAAACGAAATCCAGAAAAATTTAGACCTACCTTATAAGAATCTCTGTGATGGATGGAGACTGGTAATCTGCACTTATAACAGGATCCCCCAAGTGATTCTTGAATATGTACAATATTTTGAGAATCTTTATCCTTCTCACATATTTGTATCCTTGTACCCATTTAATTATTTGAAATGCCCTACTAGTGGAATTTTCCAGGTGTGAAAATTAACACATGAGGTTCCAAGGCCTTCTCAGGAAAGACCAGGTTTTAGACCTGTCATGGCATGCTCAGGGGCTTATACTGAGGGGCTTTTAACTTCGTGGTAAGGCTTCCTGGGTTGAACATTCGGATTACTTGGGGGAACTAATTCCTTTTTGGTTTATTCAAGCCAATCAATAATATTAAGAAATAGAAACACTTCCCGATCCACTGTGTGATGAAAGTAACTCTGAGGAGATAAGGTATGTCCACAATGATGTCCTTGAGGTTGGTTAAAGTCATCTAAGGTGAAAGATTCCTTGTTGTTGTTGTTTTTGCTTTGCACTCAACTCACTTCTCCGTGATGAGTTACCTGTCTATGTCATTATGCTTTAATAACTTAATATGATAACCTTGAACTTCGATAGCATTGTCCCTCCTAAATGCTTGGTGTTTGGGGCCAGTTTCAATCCTTAAAAATAAACCATTCTTCAGCATGTTACTCTCTGGTTATCTTGCTCAACCCTATTTGCCTTAGGGAACCTCAGAGATTAAATCTTACCAAGTCTTGAAGCCACAATGATTTGAACTGCTAGGTTTTTCTGCCTTAATTTCCCCTCTGTGAGTTCAAGAGGTCAGACATAGTCTGAGGCAACACTTAAGGAGTCTGTATCTCGAGAAAGCAATTGGGTTAGCTGGTTTGAATCTCTTTTCTTTTTTTCCCCACATTGAAATGATGGGGTGGGGGAGTGTCAAGATGAGTTTTAAATTGATTTATTTGGTGGAGAAAATGCATCAAAGCTGAAGAGAAAATGCCTTCTCATTATTTAGTTGCTGAGCTACACCTGATAGTTCATGGTGACAGCTAAGAGTGGAACTGAATGCACCTAGAGTTTTTGTTCATTTGATTCACTTATACATTATAAGTATTATAAATTAATTACACTAGTTAAAGATATATACAAGCAACTTAAGGAAGTTAAAAAATCAAGGGTGTTGCAGTTTATCTTATCATAAATGGACTATCATTACTTTTAATAATTTCTCACTGCAGACCCATATGACCTTTAGATAGCACACCTCACATTTCACACATTGGAGAATTGAGGATTAAAGGTATTTTGGTCTGTTCCAAAGCTTTTAAGAACTTTTACCTTCTAGGATTAGGCACAACACGGTCACCAAACTTTTTCCCCATTGCTTGTCCACCAAGAAGCGTTCTGAATTAACGTTGCTCCTAGGATTGTCAGAAAAAATACAGGATGCCCAGTTAAATTTGAATTTCAGATAATCAACAAATACATTTTTAGTATACTTATATTCCATGCACTATTTGGGATATACTTATATTTGGGACATAATTATGCTAAAATATATTTGTATATCTGAAATTTATCTGAAATTCAAATTTAATTGGGTGTTCTGTATTTTTATTTGTTAAATCTGGGAACCCTAGTTGCTTTTCTTTGGACTGATGCTATTGGACTTCAGCAACATCCAGTTGCGATCATTAAACCTCAATCTAAGAGAATCTCGGAGACAAATTAACTTCCCTACCAGATAGAAATTAAGAAAATCGAATTATATTCTCTGAATAAAAGACAATTTAGAACCTAAGACTTTATTTTTTTGAGGAAAAGCTAGGATTAGAAGCTATTGTCATATTTCCTTAAGATTGCTGAAGCAGTAATGAGAGGTATTTCTCAGTAGACTGTAGAACTTATTATATCATGTAAGAAATCAGGACAATCACAACATGTCTCCTTTTTTTCTTTTAAATGTTCATGGGTCTGGATTATAGCGGAACTTCTATCCAACCAACTTTCGATTTGCTATTGGGTCAAAGTTCTGTCCTAGTGGTAGATGCACTGTTATAATTAACATTTGTCAGCAGTGTGAGTTCTTTTGCATAGCACAGAGGTCTGCACTCCATCATTTAGTTTCCTTCCTTTCGATGGTCACAGCTTCAGTGGAGATGTTCCGGGTTGGTTTAAGATTTAGTGAAGGAGCTTGGTGGTTCCTCCTCATTGCGAGAAGAGTAAACATGTCTCATCATGGAAAGGAGAAATTGTGAAGAAGCAAGCAAAGACTCTGAACAATCAGATTTACTTTAATTATTTTTTTCTGCATTGTGCTGCTTATCACTGCTAAATGATAATAATTTCTATTGCAGAATCCTGCATTTCACCATAAAGAGACTGTCGCCCATCCTTCTCATCTAGAGAATTGTTCTCAGGATCTACAGACAGTAGGTATGTTCAGATTTACATCTTTTAAGCTCCTTAATACTCTTATTAGAAGCTATCTTGAGCAATTCCCTTTGTAATCGGCCCTATCTGGGTTTTGGAATATTTATTCTCATTAATCAGTTTGATCTATGGCAATAGTTTCTTGCCAGGAAGAGCTCAAAGAAAAGAATTGATGTTGCTGTCCTGCTTTATATCGAAGTCATCCCCTGAAACAAGGTGGTTCCGGGTGTTTGACAGGCTTGGATCTATTTAAGTTGGGGAAGTGAGTTGCTACTGCTAAAGTGAGGACGGACATGGGGAGTGGAATTTTGTCTTAGAGCAGTGTAATAAAATACAAATTGAATTTTTTTCCTACTCTCATGTAGTTATAAAAACATTAGAAAGACTTCAGGTGCTCTGTTATTGTACTCACTTGCAAGTGAAATAGAATGTTCCAAAGCATCTCTCTCACTTTAGAGGATTTTGGTCTCAAACAACTGTGTTCTGGCAATTCTAAATGGAATTTCTAAATCTTTCTGGTTTTACATGTCCTACAAAATCCTAAATTCAACTGATATCAGTATGCTTTGCTAAATCATTAAGGTTTCCCAGGGTGAAATATGCAAAGATAAAATCTGAAACATGTGCTTTATATACTCTATGTTGGTGGTGGAGATTTGAAAATTTGGATCAGATGTTTGCAAACTTCTTCTGTAAAGGACCGGATAGTAAATATTTTGGGCTTTGTGGGCCGTACAATTTTTCCACAACTCCTCAATTCTGCCAGTGTAGAAGTAAAGTAGCCCTAGACAGTATGTAAATCAATGAGTATGGCATGTTCCAATAAAACTTTATGGACACTGAAATCTGAAGTCTATTTTCACATGTCATGAAGTATTATTTTTCTTTTATTTTCCCAGCTCAAAGTCTGGGAATAAAAAGAAAAAACAAGTAGAGTTCTGGATTTGGCCTGCAGGTTGTGATTTGCTGGCCCTTGCTTAAGATCAATAACACAAGGCAAGTTCACCTGCGACTCTCTACTTAGTTTGCATGCATGAACATTGCAGACACCTTATATTACAGTCATCTTGTAGTAACGGTTTCCCAAAGAAAACTGGGCCAACTTAGGGGAGTTGGTGCCTCACAGGTCAGACAACATATCTTGAGCTGTGCGTTTTGGTAGAAGGAGGGAGTGTCAAATATTGAGGATACCTGCATCATCTTGGGTGTTGATTGTGTGATCTAGGAACAAACCTGTTGCATCTGGGCCATTACACCTTCCCAGCTAATGGCCTTTCACCTGCTTCCACGCTCTCTTAGCCTTCTTTTGGCTCTTTAGTTAGCAGGACTTGAGGGAGTTATAAGGTTGGCAGCTGCTCTTCAACAAGTCATATGGCAGAAAGTTTCTTTATATTCCATTTTTCTTGCTTTTCTGTGATTTAAGAGTTTCATTTCAAACACTTCGCACAGGTTGTTTGAACATAGATATGCCTCAATGTAAGCAAACCCAAGTAGAAGAAAGGAACAAACCCATGTACCTGCCATCCCTTATTGTCTACACATACCTAAATAAATACCCAAATAAGTTGGGGCATGGTAATTGAAGAAAAAATTCTTTACAAAAGAAATATTTGTAAGCAGTCCTTAAATAATGTCCTCTTAAAATCATTGTAAACTTTCTCTAAATAATATACTCCCTAAATATGTTGAAAAGAAGACTAAAAATTAAAAGCATAGCTTCCTTGTCTTAGCTAATAATGTGGTGGCTGACGTTAGATGATTTAACTTTGCTTCTTTGTACTGAGGTTAGTACAATGAGGAACTTAAGCTATGTGAACTCAAATGGCTTCCTGTGTATACTTGACTTAGAAAGATAAGATAGTGTAGTATGCAGTGTAGTGAGGTAGATAAGCCTTTAGCATCACCACATGAAAGAACATGATTTTCTTACCACAGTGTTACGGACAGAATGAAGTCCCAACCCCTCAGTACCTCAAAATGTGACCATATTTGGAGATGGGGCTTTTAAAGAGGCAATCAAGGTTACATGAAGTCTTATGGGTGGGCCCTAATCCAGGTTACTGTATTTGGAGATAGGGGCTTCAAAGAGGTGACTTAGTTAAATGAAACCAATAGGATGGGGCCCTAATTCAATAAGATTGGTGTCCTTAAAAGAAGAGAAAGAGACACTAGGGATGCTCTAACACAGGGAAAAGACTATGTGAGGACACAGCGCGAAGGAAGCTATCTGCGAGCCAAGGAGAAAGGCCTCAGGAGAAACCAAAACTGTCAACACCTTCATGATCTAACCACTAGAACCGTGAGAATTAAATCTCTTTGAGTCACCCGGTCTGTGGTATTTTGTTGTGACAGGCTTAGCAAACTAATACACATGGTATTATAAGGGATGTGGGTAAAGGACAGCATCCCTGAACTGACCTCATGGAGCAGAGGTAATAGTGTGAGCGTTGTTCCCTCCCTACTCCTTGCTCCACTTACTCGCGGTCAGGAGGGTTTGGTGTGGCTGGATTTGAAAGCAGAGGTGATTGGATTGTGTGGGCCTTACTGCCATCCTTTGGAGAAAATGCTCAGTGTTCTGGATATCAATAAAAGATAGTCATATTCTGTTGTGAGTGTATTTTTCATCAGTCTTGGCGAGAATTCATAGAGTTATATTTATTTTTCACACTTGGCAAATACTTATCTCATGCCCTTATTGGTAAAGAGAAGCAGTTCCCAAATGTTTTAGTCTAAGGGCTCTTTTATACTCTTAAAAGTCATTGAGGACCTCAAAGATCTTTTGTATGTGGGTTATAGCTATTGATATTTACCATATTAGAAATTAAAACTGAGAAATTTGCTTATTACTTTATTTAAAACAATAAACCTATTAACATGTTAACATAAATAACATTTTTTATGAAAAATAATTTCCCAAGGCAAAAAGGTTAGTGAGAAGCATAGCATTTTCCCACATTTTGTAAGTCTGTCTAGCTGCTGGCTTAATAGAATGTAGCTGGATTTACATCTCTGCTTCTGCATTCATGCTGCTGTGATATCTCATGCCATCATAGGCTCTGGAAAACTGCAGTGTACACATACCTGAGCATGCGAGTGAAAAAGGCAAGTGACATCTCAGTATTATTATGAGATGAATTGTGACTACATGGATGTCTTGCACGGCCCCGCCAGGACTTGCTAGATTAGTTTGAGACTCTCTGATATAGCAGTGCACCAAGAAAAAGGTATTTGTGGTTCCTTCATAGAACCTGATCACTTGTCCTGTTGACCAGGCACAAACTTCTCAGTGTGATTGCCTTTTTGAAATTGTGGCCTAAAGGTGGTTGTCAACTGAACACTTTTAAAAATGTAAGCAAACATTGCAAAATTAGCACTACTACCTATCTATGAAATATGCTGCTCTTTACAACTTGCAAAGGTATGGCTGAAAATAAGAGAAAGGAAAAGATCTCTTGCTGGTGACCCACATTGCCCATAAGGTTTGGGGGTTTTTGTGGGGGGGGTGTGTGTTTTGTTTGTTTTTGTTTTGTTTTTTGCACTCTGGTTATAGATTGGTGTTTATTTGTAGGATTCGACTCCATTAGTCATCGGGTGTTGACTGCTGCTAAAGACTGAAATGACTGAACAGTATAAGGCAGAGAATTACAGTTGTATGGATCTTCATCTTTCAACTGAGAAGATGAAGGTCCAAAGAGGTTAGATGCATTACCCAGCTAGGAAGTCCTGTACTTGAAGTAGAAATGAGAACTCCTTTTTACATTACGCTGTGCTGTACCTGTGTTACCTGCCCTTGGCAGCTTAGAGTCTCAAACAATATAATTGTGAACTAAATCATAGAATAGTGACTCCAGGTGGTCATTCAGCTATACAGAGACTCATGAAGGCTGGAGTCAGCTGAGAAAAATTCTGGGACTTTAGTGGAATTGGGGCTAACTTTGAAGTGCAGGGAGGGATTGGACAGAATAATTGTAGTGGAAGGAAGAACTTAGGAAAAGGCCCAGAGGCAGAGTGGCCAGAGAGGAGAAGAGTCTCATGAACATGGAGGGGCCATGATGAGGAATAAGACAGGAGGCTCATTGATGGTGTGATGGCCTCCACACCCTCTCTGAATCAGAGTCTCCATTTGTGAGACATCTCATCTAACTGGGGCTGCAGATGAATGACTTGTAAACGGAGCCATACAAACAGAGCTTTACAAGGGTTCCACCCCAGATTTTGATCATTTAACTTCATGGATGAACCAACCGAGCTAACCAGCCACAGATGTTTTGTTTATAACGGAGGAATTCATGTGAGCTTGGTGACGACATTTGCCTGCCTGTCTATAAAATGCTGATGGTTAAACAGTGATAGTGTGTGAAGCACTTGGAATGTCTATCTTGAGAGGCAATTCTTAAGTGTAATGGTTTAATGGTCATTTAGCATGATGGGCCTTCAGAGTGTAATATCGTTTGCCTGCCAGTTAAAATGAACACTTCTCCGTGGGAAGTCAAAGATCATGTCAGCGGAACTTGGGTTAGGTGAAGGAGAGCATCAAGAAGTGAATGCCAAAGTAGAGAATAGGGAATAAAATCTCTTGTATGCCTAGCTTGTTCATAAATTCAGTGTAATTAGAGAACACTACTAAGTCCCACTAATTGGAGGGAAATATACTCTGAATTGGTGAAAAGTTTGACTTATTTTTAACAAACCACTGCTTTATTATCTTCTTCACTATTCTCATATCCCCAACCTAAAACCTTTCTAATCTTATTTGATAGCCTGCCTTCCTACTTTGTTGATAAAATCAAAGTTATCAAAAATAAAAAAGCTGAACTTCTTGCCCACGCTGAAATTTCTGTATCTCTGCTCTTCCTCGTGGCATGTGGGGAAGGGGCGTGCTTCCTCATGTTGAAGTCCCCTGCCCTAGGCTCTTGGTGCCACCTTTTCCCAATTCCTCAGGGACCTCAATCCTTCAAGTTACCCCCCTTTTTCCTATTCTCTTCCATCTGTCTCTGCTCAGGGGTTTTTTGCCCTCACTTAGAAAGGTAGAAAAGTTCCATCAACTTCTGCTCCCCTCTCCTTCTTTAACTGCTGTCATTTTGAATGTCTTCGTTTCACTCCACACTTAACTGAGTACACACAGGGTCACCAGTGACATCCTGGCTGCAGGCGTGATGGTCACTACTCAATGTTTATAATACTGCAGGGGCTAGATCTGATCATAGCCACATTCTCTCTTCTAATGTCAGGCACGCCATCCTTCTTGGAGTTTTCTCTTCCTTTACAGTCCAGTATTGGCGGTCCTCTGGATTCCATCCATGGACATCTTCCTTGCTCATGCGCCGTGTGCATCATGGGCAGTGTCGTTTGCACCCACCTTTTTAATAAGCATTTTACCCTGGCTTTTAAATCTGCACTTTCAGCCCTGCTGTTTTCTTTAAGCTCCAGAACCAGATATTAAACTGAAAATTGACCATAACTACCTCAAACTCACCATCTCAAAGCCAGACTTAGTTTACCCTTCAACCTTGTTCCTTCTTTATTGCTAGTCTCAACTGCTGGCATCCACATCCTAGAGCGGGAGTCACAAACTATGGCCAGTTGGTAAACCCAGCCTGCATGTGTTTTTGCAAATGATGATTGATTGGAATACAGCCATTCCCTCTTCTAATGTGTCTTAAAAAGGACCGAGCATGTTGCCTACAAACCTAAAATATTTACTATCTGACCGTTTCCAGAATGAGTTTGCCAACTTCTGTCCCAGAGCAGCAAAATCATTTGAGGGGCTTGTGAAAACACGTTGCTGGGTACTACCTCCAGACTTTTTGATTCAGGGACCTGAGAATTTGCATTTCTTTTTTATTTATTTATTTATTTTTCCCCCAAATCCCCGGTAGATAGTTGTATGTCATAGTTGCACATCCTTCTAGTTGCTGTATGTGGGACGCGGCCTCAGCATGGCCGGAGAAGCGGTGCATCGGTGCGCGCCCGGGATCCGAACCTGGGCCGCCGGCAGCGGAGCGCGCGCACTTAACCGCTAAGCCACGGGGCCGGCCCGAGAATTTGCATTTCTAACAAGTTCCCAGGCAATGCTGGTCCAGGACCCACCCTTTGAACAGACTCTAAGAACAGTGTTCTCAATCACATTGTCGTTCACTTCTTTCTCCTAAATACGTATTAAATCTCTTTCGTCTCCATCAAATCTATTCAAAATGAAAATATTTTTCAGAAATATACATCTATCTATAACATGACAAGTTCTCAGGCTTACCCTTACCTACAGGTATGTTTCATCAATTTGAGTAAGTTATGGATCCCAATACAAGGAAGAAGATGGGGACCACAATAGCACCAGCGTGACCTACTTTTATTTTGCACCAAGCGCTTTATATCACTAACTCATTGAATTTCCACAGTGACCCAATGTGGTAGGAATTTTGTTGTCCCCATTTCCAGATGAGCAAACTGAGTTTCCATGACAATGTCACACAGCAGGAAGGTAATGGAATCAGAATTTTAACTCAAGTAGTCTGGCTCCAGAGCCCATGCTATAGTGAGTCTCTCTTACCCTCCCCCGACTCTGCCCTGTGTTGATTCTATTTTTGTTATATATTATCTTAATATGTACAATTGTAAACCTAGATATATTCTCCTGTGCTAATAGTTCCTGTACAACTATAAAACTAAACTAAATTGAATACAAAGACACCATTGCAAAAAAACTAAAGTTAACATTAAATTGATGTGACACATGATGCTGAATGTTTTACTGAATATTACATTGTCTTTTGTAACATGAACTAGTATTGGTTTGCAATAGTGAGGTTCTTGTGAGTTCCACCTAACTGTAGCCTGAGGCAAGTTATATCTTTTATTACACTTCTTTCTCAAACTCCTGTGAAACTTTCATTTTTAAACCATAATACAGCGACGTTTGGCGTGAATGTGCATACAAATATTTAGTTGACCTCTTTTCCCTGTTAAACTGTTTCTAGATAGTATAACTTGCAACCAACACAATTAAAAGAAAAACCTTGCATCCCACAGGGATTCTGGATGTTCAGGTGGTTAGCAGACCCCAACCTGAGGAACACTGTCCCCCAGGGTGAAGTCTAACTCCTGTGCTGATGTTCAAGGCCCTTCATCCAGATCCCTACCCACCTCTCCTCTTCATCTCCTACCACTCTCTCATACTTTACATTTCATCAATACTAAACGGCCTGTAAGTCCAGGGACTCAATGAGCTGTTTCATTTCTTCAGGCCCTTGTGTGAACTTTTCCTCTGAATGCTCTCTCTTCCAGTCCTCAAGTCCACCCCTCAAATCCACGCTGCTCTCAATTCCTACTCATCCTTTAAAATCCTGCTTTAGCACAGACACCTCAAAAAACATCAAACTGACCGTGTATAGGGAAACAAGCTGATGACTCACTGTGATGCCAGGCAAGGCCTTTGTGAGCAGCCTCCTCTCATGCACCATGGTTGAAGATGAATTCCACAGTGTCACATAGCGTGGTTTAAGAAATAGGCTTCGTGGGGAAAGGAAAACTTACAAACCCAGAATCAGCAAGAGAAGGGTGAGGTGTGGATCTCCCAACTTCCCCTCACCCACCATCATGTGCTGCTGGGTCACAGTTACCTGCTGGCCTCACAGTATGGATTTATGTTCCAAATGCAGAATATTCTTCCCCTATTACCCTTCCTTTTCCAGGGAAAGCTTCAGAGAGCAACCTTCTCAGTGGAGAATAATCAGGCAAGCTTGGCACCAGGCAGACTGGATTTTAGAGTAGCAACTATTCGTAGAGTTGTCTTGGAAATCCAGCTGCCCACCACCTGGGCACCATAAAGCCCAGGGAAATTTGCTTATCCCTCCAGTGGGGAGAAGGGATTAAGTCTATTGATGAGATTAAGTCTATTGGTCCCACTGGAAGCCGACTTTGGGTGCAGTTCCTTTCCTGGCAAAAGGCGAGCTGGCCCAACATCCAGACAACTCAGAATTAGACCTCAGCGTCGTTTTCAGATATGCTTGCTCACTCCTCTACCCTCTAAGTGTTCAGGTCCTGCCAGGTCTTTAGTGGTTCATTAAGCTGAAAAATCAACTTTGAAAATTCTCTTAAGAAAAATAACAAGGGAATGAGTAGAGGCTTGGGAAATTTCCATTGACTGCCATTGAGATCAAGTGGACTATCAGGCCAATTTCTATGTCAAGTGTCAAATAAGGATTCCGCATTGAGATAAAAGTACTCACTATGAGATTACAGGTACCCACTGAAGTGATCAGTGTTGAGACAATTCATCCCCACTGAGGAAACTGCAATTCAATATCTCTAGATGGGTTGCAGAGAAAATGGGGCTTGATATCTGTGTTGTAAAAACTATCAAATTACAATTTTGCTGGGCCTGTTAGCGCTCACAATTCAATCTTTTCAGTGCTGATTCAATAAACCAGTATAAAATGCATGTGTTACATGTGGGTGTTATCATCTTTTAAAATATATCCTGATGATATTGTCTGGATGTGGAAAATCTAGGTTTTTGAGATCAAAATAATTCATTTAGTACACAACAAGAATAGAAGACACTTCAGAAACACATCTATAAAAAATAATGCCAAACTATCCATTTATGAGGCTGATAAGGCTTTTAAAAAGTAAATCATTGTCAAAATACTTCATATGTTAACCCCATTTGTGGCTACTTTCCATTTCTATTTCTGTGAAGCAAGAAATCAACATTTTTCATATCTCCCTTTTGTCCAAGAAACTCTGAATAACTCTTAATAAGGTATAGTCCCTTATTCACGTATATATACATGGTTTTAAATGTCTTACATTGAATGTACAATTAAAATCACTAATTGCAATTGGTTGCATATGTAAGATTTTTCAAGATTTGAGGTATTAATCTGATCAATTTTATCATTTGTGTGCAATGTTTTGATATATTGGAAAAAGATCTTATAGGAGATTCAGAGTACATGTTTAGAGTTTAGAACATATGACTATTGCGGAAATATGAAACTTACTTAAACCAACTGAAATCATGCTTCATGATCCTTAGAAAATTTAGTTGAACACTTTTCATTTGATTAAATAATAATATGCTCAATGTTAAAAATTTGGGAGAGGAAGGATGACTGCCTGAAGCACAGATGAAACTGTTGTGTATGAGACTGTAATGGTGGATGCATGTCATTATGCATTTGTCAAAACCCATAAAGTGCGCAACATGCAGAGTGAACCTTACTGTAAACCGTAGACTGTAATTCATAATAATGTATCAATATTGGTTAATTGTAACAAATGTACCACACTAATGCAAGATATTAATGACAGGGGAAACCACGTGCCAGGGGAGGGGGGTGCAGAATGGTAGATGGAACTATATGTACTGTTTTCTCGATTATTCTGTAAATCTAAAACTGTACTGAAAAAGAAAAACCTGGAAAATAGGGAAAAAGTATAAAGGAGAAGACAAATCATTCACAAAACATTTCAGCTTTCTAAAATGTACGCATACACATTACTGTGTTTTCTTCTCTAGATTAGAATCATACTGTAAGTCAACAGTTCTCTAAGCAATAACATGTTTCCTGTCATTAAATATTATTTGAAATTGTGATTTTTAAAATATCTATATAGTAGTCCATTGTATGGATATATGGTAGCATACATTAACCATTTTTTATAGATATTAAAATATTTGTGATTTTTTGTATTTTATAAATAGAAAACATAATCATATGTGTTTATCCTGATTATTCCCTTAGGATGGCTTCCTAGAAATGGAACCACTAGATCACTAAGTCAAAAAAGGGGCTTCAGGGGCTGGCCCTGTGGCATAGTGGTTGAGTTTGGCACATTCTGCTTTGGCAGCCCGGGTTTGTCGGTTCAGATCCTGAGCACAGACGTATACCACTTGTCGGCCATGCTGTGGTGGCAACCCACCTATAAAGTAGAGGAAGATTGGCACAGATGTTAGCTCAGGGCTAATCTTCCTCAAGTAAAAAACAAACAAACAAACAAAAAACAAGGAAGATTGGCAACAGATGTTAGCTCAGGGCTAATCTTCCTCAGCCAAAAAAAAAAAGGAGCTTCATTTATATTGACAAAATATTTTTCAGATAAGGTAGATGAATTTACATTGCTATCAGTTGTTTATGAAAGTACTTATTTTACTACTACTCTGTAGTATAAAATTTTATAATTTTTAAAAATCTCATTTGGTAAACCATCTTTTGCCTACTGCCATGAGATAATTCGTGTATTTCTGGTTTTTCTATTTGGTACTATAGATGCATCTATTGATTCATTAATTACTATAACTTTATAATCTTTACTAATTGAAAGTTAATCTCCCTCATTACTTTTTGTTGTTTTCAAAATTTTCCTGACTATTCATATCTGCCCATTTTTTTTCTCATTTGAAGATTTGATTCAAATTTGAGTTACAGTTATAGTTCAGGGAGAATTGTCATCATTGCAGTATTAAATTTGTCCAACCCAGAATAGATTGGTCTTTTTATTTATCTCTATGATTGCCTACATATTTTGTGTGTGTGTGAGGGAGGTTGGCCCTGAGCTAACATCTATTGCCAATCCTCCTCTTTTTGCTTGAGGGAATTTGTCGTTGAGCTAACATCTGTGCCAATCTTCCTCTACTTTATATATGGGACGCCGCCACAGCATGGCTTGATGAGTGGTGCATAGGTCCACGCCTGAGATCTGAACCTGCGAACCCTGGGCCACCGAAGTGGAGCGCGCCAACTTAAACACTATGCCACCAGGCCAGCCCCTTGCCACATATTTTTTTTGTCTTCAAAACCTGGTGAATTTACCAAGATATGCCTTCATGTTGATAACTTATTTTATATCATCCCCCCACTCACTAGGACATGGTATATCCTTTTCGTTTGTTGGTTCAGACCTTCTTTATTTCAGAAAAAATTTTTTTGAATATTTTTTTCTGTTCCTCATTATGGATATAATGTATGCATTTCTTGTATAAACTTGGTCTGACTTAAACGTCAGTAATCTTTTTCTCCATTTTAACATCTTAATTTCATTTTGCTCCATTTCTCCCAGCCTCTTTTTCAAGTTGCTTAGTATTTTTTACCATGCTTGTCTTGTTGATTTAGTGTGATTTCATTTCTGTAACAGTTTTGTTTTTCATTTCCATTCTTTTCTGAACTAGGCTGGTTAAATTTTCATCTCTCTCTGTTGCCTTAAGTTTCTTTAAAATCTGGCATCCCATCTTTGTAGTCTTGTTTCAGAGGATCATTTGTTCTTTAATTGCTTTAAAATAATAGAGTTTTATCTGAGATTTTCATTCTGCTTTGTAGATTAAATTTCCATTGTTTGTTTCTTTGGGACAATTTATGGTATAAAACTTCGTATGTATGGAAGAATGTACATAACAGATAAAATAATGAATAAAATACTTGAAAATAGATAAAATATTTCTTACAGAAATATCTGACAAAATAATGAAATAAATAACAGTAATAAAAAATAGCAACAGAATAATAGTGAAATAATAAAATAAAAAATAAGGGAATAATAATAAAATAATCAAATAGTAAAATACATAATAGATAAAACAAAACCTCCATGTTCCACACCATTTAACAGCCAGAATGTTGTCATTACCTTTGAAGGCCCCTGTGTGTCTTTTGACTATTGCTGTGTCTTTTCCTAACAGAGCCTGAGCACTCTCCTGAGTTTTGTGTTAATGATTCCCTTGTTTATGATTCTGTCATTTCTGTGTGTGTCAGAATAATATATTGTATATATATATATATGAGTATTCCAGTTGTTTTATATATTCACCAACATTTGTATTGCTATACATCTTTATTTTTCAACACTTGGTTCATGTGGAAAAATATCTCATTGTGGTTTTAGTTGGCATTTACCTAAGTTACTAATGAGGTTGTGCATCTTTTCATGTGCAATGAACGTATGTATTTTATCTTTTATGAAATACCTGTGATATTTTTCCGTTGATTTCTAGAAGTTCTTTATATATCCTGGAGACTAATTCCTTATTAATTATGTTGTGCAAATATATACTCCTAGCTTGAAGCATATCTTACTATCCTTATGGTGTCTTTTGGTGAACACACCTTATTAATTTTAATGAATTCTAATATTCTTTTATAAATCTCAAGAAAATAAGAGTATTCTTTTATTTTCCTATAAACATCTTAGTTTTGCCTTTCACATCATTCATTTGGAATTGATTTCTGTAACTGGTTTGAGGTAGGATCTTTTTTTTTTCCCTAATATGAAAACCAATTGTTTCTATCACTGTTTATTATTTTGCCCATGCTGTCTCAATGATAATTATGTTTTCTGTCATAAATCAAATTTCCGTGTGTGTGTATGTCTTTCTGGGCTCTTGGTTCTATCTCACTGTTTGTAAGTTTACTCTATTTTAATATTGTTTTATTTAATTACTCTTTCTTTACAGCAAGTTTTGATTTTTGGTAGGTTAAGCCTTCTACCCTGTACTTCTTCAGGAGTGTTTTGGTTTCTTTTCTTCTTTGCTTTTCCTAATAATTTTCAGAATCATTTTGTCAAATTCCGTGAAAAACTCTAGAGATTTTGACTGGAATAATTTTGCCTATATGGATCAATCTAGGCAGACATATCTTTATAATACTGACTCTATTAAATCATGAATATGGTATTACTACTCTCATTTATGTGACAATGTATTTCAAAACCTTTTGTTTTTCTACATGAAAGTGACATAAATTCTGCTTGGCTTATTGTAGATACCTTATATTTTTTAATATTGTAAATGACAGCTTTTTAAATATCACATTTTCTGCTTATTCATAGCATATAACTATAGTTAATTTTTGTATCCAGAAAAATTGAGAAACTCATATTAATTTTAATAATTTTTTTGTAGCTTCTTTGGGATTGTATTATCTGTGATTCTTGTTCTTCTTTTTCAATCATTTTGTCAGATAAAAATTTTCAGCTTTGTGGACCGTATAGTCTCTGTCACAGTTACTCAACTTGGCCATTCTAGCATGAAAGCCATCAAATCATAGACAACATGTTAAAAAAGGAACATGTGGGCGGCCAGCCCTGTGGCATAGGAGTTAAGTTTGGCAAGCTCCACTTCAGTGGCCCAGGTTCATGGGCCCGGATCCCAGGAGTGGACCTACTCCACTCATTAGCCATGCTGTGGTGGTGACCCACATACAAAATGGAGGAAGACTGGCAACAGATGTTAGCTCAGGGTGAATCTTCCACAGCAAAAAAAAAAAAAAAAAAAAAGGAACACGTGTGGCTGTGTTCCAGTAAAACTTTATTTACAAAAACAGACGGCAAGCCAAATTTGGCCCATGGGCCATTATTTATTGATCCTTCTATATTTAATTTATTACCTTTGTCTTTTTCTAAGGTTGATATTATCTCTTACATGAATGATTAGCTTATAAAACCATCTAGGCCTGGCATTTTCTTTGCAGAAATATTTTTTATTCAATTTCGTTAATGGTTTTAGGACCATTCAGGTATTCCAGTTCTTCTTGAGTCAGTTTTTTTCTTTTTTTTTTTTTTGGTGAGGAAGATCAGCCCAGAGCTAACATCCACGCCAATCCTCCTCTTTTTGCCGAGGAAGACTGGCCCTGAGCTAACATCTGTGCCGATCTTCCTCCACTTTATGTGGGACGCCGCCACAGCATGGCCTGACAAGCGGTGCATCAGTGCACCCCCGGGATCCGAACCCGGGCCACCAGCAGTGGAGCGTGTGCACTCAACTGCTATGCCACGAGGCTGGCCCCTTAAGTCAGGTTTTTTGTTCATAATTATTTCTTTCTTACGCTCTTCACCTCTAGTCATGTCTTCTTTTATTCTAAATATTATCAATATATTCTTTCTCTTTTGTTTTCTTGATTATTCTTGTCAGAGATTTTACTATTTTTAGTCTTTTTAGAGAACCAAAGAGATTTTGTTGGTGCTCTCTATGGTATGTTTTTCTAATTTATCAATTTCTGCTCTTATTTTTATGTAGTACTTTATTCTTTGGGTTTGTTTTACTTTTTCTTTATTAGCTCATTAATAATCAGGCTTTTTTTTCCTTCTAGAATTTACAGCTATAAATTTCCCTCAAGCAAGTGACTCTGCTTCATCCCACATATTTTGATACTTGAGATTATCACTTTTATTTTGCCTTGAATATTTTCTTATCTCTTAGAATTTTTTGACAATTGGGTAGAGTGTGTTTTTAAATTTCTAAGTGTACTTTAAAAAAATTTATTAATATTTACCTTAATTGTATACTTTCATCAGAAAATAGAGTGAAATGGTAACTGCTGATTCTCTGAAATTGGTTGAGCCTTGCTTTGTGGACCAGCATGCAGTTCAATTTTATAATTTTTCATGTATGTGTGAATGTGTACTGTATTTTATGCTAAGAATGTTTAAGTCAAACCCACCAATTGTGTTCCTGATTACTGATTCTTTTCACGTGTTAACCTATTAGTTACTGTGACACATTTGTTAGAATCTTCCAGGATGGTGGTGATTTTTCTTATTTCTTTTCATACAGTTGTATCATAATGCCCTTCAAATATTTCAAAGTCATGTTAGGTGTAGGTAAGTTTACAATTTGTATTATTTTCCTGGTGAATTAACTCAACGTTTAGCTGTGATTCTCTCTATTGCTAACAGTGCTTATTATGAAGTATATTAATATAGTCTTATAGATTATTTTGATTAGATTTTGACTCATTTCTTTTTCTACCTTTATACTTTTGAACCTATGTTGCCTCTTTATAGTAGACATTTTTAGAGTTGAATGTCATATAACTGGATTTTTTTTTGTTATAGCAGTCTTTACTTGAAATTTAGCTCGTTTATATTGATGGCAATTACTACTATTTTAACATTTATTTATAAAATATTTTTATTCTGTATTTGTTTTGATCTTTCTGTTTTTCTTTTTTTTGTCCTCTTTTGTTAAAAAGTCTCTTCATTGTATTTCTTTTTTACTACACTAGAAGATATACTCATTTCCCTCCTTCTAGTGGTTGCCTTAGCAATGCTTTCTATGCTTCTGTTATACAGGATTTTAGTGCTATCTTACTTTTTCTAATCCCACAAATTGAACATCATTATTCCACTTTTTTTGTTTTTTTTTTTTCAATTTACTTACATGTGAGTCCTTCCTTCTTCCATTTTAGACTTCCTTTTGGAATCATTTTCCTTCTTGAGATATATTCTTTTGCAGATCTCTAGTGAAGCCTGTATTGTGCCCAAGTTGGTTTTATATCTAGGAAACTTCTTCTGTGTTTAGGGTCAAATCCTTCCAGAGGTTGGTAAGTCACTGATTATCATCCAGGCTTAGCCCATCTGTAAGTGATGGTGCGGTGTATACAGTGATTTGGCATGCTGCCTCTGGGCTCAGACTTCCTAGGGTCACATGGCAAATGTGTGATCTTGGGCAAGCTCCTTACATACTTTAAGCCTCGGTTATTTTGTCTGGACAATGGGGATAATTACAGTACTCACTCATAGGGTAATTGTGAGAATTGAATAAGTTAATGTATTCAAAGTGCTTAGGTCACTACCCTTGGCTAATGTAAACATTGAAATGTAAGCTATTATATTAATATATTAGTTTGTGTTTATGTTACAACTTTTAAATGTTTTATTGTGAAATAATTGTCTAATTACAGGAAGGTGCAAAGATTTTCAAGGAGTTCCCATATATCTTATCCAGCTTGCCCTGATTTAATATCTTACATAACCATAGTACAATTATCAAAATTAAGATAATACTATTATTATCGTTAATACAATACTATTGACTAAATTACAGACCTTAATCAGATTTCACCAGTTTTCCCACTAATGTCCTTCTCCTGTTCCAGCATGCAGTACAGCATCCCACATTACATTTAGTTGGCATGTATTCTTAGCCTCTTCCCATCTGTGACAGTTCTTCAGTCTTTTTTTGACTTTCAAGACCTTCACACTTTCGAAGAGTACTAGACAGTCATTTTTTAGAATGTCCTTCAATTTGGATCTGTCTGATGATTTCTTAAGATTGGATTGAGGTTGCATATTTTGACTAGAATAATACAGAAGTGATGTGCCCTTTTAAGTACCTCATACCAGGGGTACATGGTGTCAATATGTCTTATTACTTATTTGTGATAATTACTTGGCTAAGGTGGTGTCTGCTGAGTTTCTGCACTGTAAAGTTATGTTTTTTTCCTTTGTGATTAATAAATATCTTGGAAGAGATACTTTGGAACTATGTAAGTGTCCTGTTTCTCCTTAAACTTGCAACCACTAATTTTAGCATCCATTGGTGGATCTTGCCTAAGACAATTGTTACTAGAATGTTTGCTTAATGGTGATTTTCTGTTTCCCTTATTTATTCTTTTTTTTTTTTTTTTTTTTGGTGAGGAAGATCAGCTCTGAGCTAACATCCATGCCAGTCCTCCTTTTTTTGCTGAGAAAGACTGGCCCTGGGGTAACATCTGTGCCCATATGCCTCCACTTTATATGGGGTGCTGCCACAGCATGTCCTGACAAGCGGTGCATCAATGCGCACCCAGGATCCTAACCTTGGCCGCCAGCAGCAGAGTGCGCGCACTTAACCGCTATGCCACGGGGCTGGCCCCTCCCCCATTTATTCTATATTTAGTAATTCAAATTTTTTTCTTTAAGGAAGAGCTGTCTCTTCTTCCTCATTTATTTAATTCAATTATTATTATAGGTTATAATCCAATAAAAATAAGTTATAGTAATGGTGTGAATGACATGAAGCAGAGAACCACAGACAGGTAGCTCAGAATCATGAAGTATATTCAATGTTAATCGAATCTGAAATGTTTGAGTATGTAAACATATTACTTAGCAAGCACATAACCCATAATGCACTGGAAATAAATCTAGGTATCATGGACAACACACATCTTATTTCTCAAATCTCCTGTAGTATAAACCTGTCTTAATTCTATTGCAATTTTATAAATATGTGTCTTTAAGGATCCACAATATATTCATTGCTGGAAATTTTCAGCTTTGGGAAAATGAACCATTCATATTACACCAAAACATAATACATGAGAACACTTTCTCATGTATAGAAAACAACATTTTCTCATGTATAGAAACATGGTGCCAATTAGAAAAATAGAGTCTTAGACAGTGGCATTTTATTTATCAAGTATTTATTACTATGGATTGATGAAAGAATTATAATATGTAATCTCATTCCCAGCCATAAGCATATTTAGAAGCAAAATTTACATAAATTTATCATAAAATAGTAAGTAGCAAGAGAAATCATTTTATTAACCCTGGGGCTATCTTGGAATATTAATAAGAATATTTAGGACTGAGAGCTAATAGTACAAATTGAAATGACAATATGTCTCTACTAAATGCAAATGCATTTGTTCTATCATGTATATTTCTTCTGATTTTTACTAGCAGTGCCCTAAATTGGACGAACATTTAATTTAATGGTTAGATGTACTATGTAAAGGTACTACCTATATAATGTGTTTGAAAACTGTTTGTTTCAATTTAAATGGAAGCACTCCTTAGCTACATAGTGATTCTTAGATAGCACGTCTTTTTTAACCATGTACATGTAGTTCTCAAAAAAGAATAAAAACAGTAAATTCAAAGTTTTCATTTCCTTGGACATCTGAAATTGGTCAAATAAATTTTATGACAGTGATTTTCTAAAGAAAGTAACTTTACTTTTTTAAAATATATATAAATTCACATGGTTTTTCTAAAACTCAAAAAAGACTTGGGAAAAGAAAGTCCCAGGAATCTTTAAAAATGAACTGCAGGTATGGCTGAGAATGCGAGGATATATTGAAAGTCTGTAAAATAAACAATTACAATGACTTCAACCTTCCCTGCAAAATTGTAAAGATTGACTTGTGAAGATGTTGATCCCAAAAGACCACAGCTAAGATACAGATGTCTCCATGAATAATATGAAGCTATAAACATGACATTTTCAAAGTATAGAAAGAATGCCTAGATTTTAATTATATAATTGCATAAATGAAATATTCAAATAGAAGTTATGGAGGGATAGTTGAAGGTACATTATCAAGTAGAGTAAATAGGTAAAAAGATAGAAAATAGGGGAAAAATATTAGAGAATTAGTCCTGTGGTTCTCAAAGTGGGCTGTGAGTACCAAGGAGGGTCCCTAAGATCCGAGAAGAGGTTTCATGAGGTCCTCGCTTTTGCCACCTACATGGATTTTCTTCATACTCCAGTGAAAATAACATATTCCAACAAATTGAATGCAGAAGCAAATATGAGAAGCCAGCTATCTTCTATATTAAACCAGACACTAGATTAAGAGCAAAAATGTAAAATTATATTCTTCTCACAAATTTTATTGTTTTAGGAAATATAGTTACATTTTTATAAAAAAAATTAACATATGATGAGTTTGTTTTAAGTCAATACATATTTAAATTTTTCTGTTTTAATTTCTGTTATGATAAAGATCTATAGATATAACCCCCATAAATAGAAGCTCTTTGGAATCTGCAATTTTAAGAATGTAAAGAATCTGAGATCAATATGTTTGATAATTTCTAAATTAGATAGCTCAGGGAGTCCAACATCTGGCAAATGGACCTTGAGAAAAGATAAAATGGATAAAGAGGAATTTCTCTAACAATTTAGAAGAACTTTTGGGGAGTGATGGACAGGAATTTCCATATTGAGTGGACTCATGGAGTGCTTAGCAAAATAGATTAATTTCCATACAGAATATATTATGACATTTCAAAACTCAAGAGACCAAGGGAAAATTGTGAATATTTTCATACAGGAACAAAAAAAAGATTACATGTAAATATCTGAGAATCATAATGGCATTGATCTTTCCAAAATCAAAACTGGAAGCCAGAAGACAATGGAGTAATACCTTCAAAATTTTGAAGGAAAATGGGGCCTCCAATCCAAGAAAGTTGGAAGGAAAGCATAATGGTGGCTGGCAGCAAGCCCAAGGACCCCCTGTGCAGAGTGGAGGAAAATAGGGTCCCAGGAGTGGTGACTGCAGAAAAAGATGAAATGGATCAGCTTTCTGAGCTGTATGAATTGAGTTGTACTTCAGCAGGGTTTATGAATAAATTAGTGAAATTAGGTTAACAAAACTAAACCAAAAATATTGACTCAATTTTTAGCTCTCGAGGGAAACAAAATTTTATGAAAAAAGATTTGTAATCATGTGCCACATGGCTCAGCTGTAAATAATATAGTCATCAAAAACTGAATATGGATCGGGGCTGGCTCGATGGTGCAAGCGGTTAAGTGCGTGCGCTTCGCTGCGGCAGCCCAGGGTTCACTGGTTCTGATCCCAGGCGTGCGCCAACGCACCGCTTGGCAAGCCATGCTGTGGTGGTATCCCATATAAAGTGGAGGAAGATGGGCATGTATGTTAGCCCAGGGCCAGTCTTCCTCAGCAAAATAAAGAGGAGGATTGGCAGATGTTAGCACAGGGCTGATCTTCCTCACAAAAAAAAAAAAAAAACAAAACTGAATATGGATCAAATGAAAAAGTTTCAAATAATGAATTATATTTGGCGAATAATGAGAGAACAGTATAGGAGGGGATAATAGGTAGAGTGCCAGGCAGGAGTTAGGAAGTTAGTAAATAACACTCAGAAATGGAAACTCAATAGCAATACAATTTTTAGGAAAGATTTGTGAAAGGAAAGAGCAGAAGAAATAGCTAAAAGAATTGAAAGTGTTTACATAACTGACTTAATTTTATCGTAATTTATGGAGGCATAACCACATACATTTCAACTTAAATATTTCTCTTCTTGGAACAACATTAAACCAAATTTAATATGTGTCTTTACTAGAGAAGAACAGAGTTGCTTACATTTTCCAGAGTTCTACCACCCCAACACGTTCAAGTCTGTATAGAAGGCCTGTCACCCAGTCAAGAGACTTTCTCTGTGTTCTCTTTTTGGCAGAATGCCCACTCTTTTTCCAGCAACTCCACCTTCCTCCTTGTGAACATGTGCTTAACCAACACTGGCAATCCCACTCTCTTGACCAATGATTTGTTGACAATGCGTATTGTGAAATGAAATGAAAATTAAATAACCACAGAGGGTCTAAAATGAGAAATATGATATGATGATACATAGATACAAGTGAAATGTAAAAATACTGGCAACTTAAACAAAAATCATTGATTTTTTTTCCTCTCTGATTACTATTTCAGTGATCAGAGTATATTAGGTACTTGTTTGCTTGTGACGTGTTTTATTAATGCTCTGTATCTGACACCCAATTTGGAAATCAATGCTTATTTCATCATTTTTCTCTGAGGGGTTTTCATTTCATGTGACAGAATTCTGACCAATTAGGTCTAAGGGACAGTCCTCACTGGTGATGGTGGTGGTAGAGTGTCTGGAAAAGGTTTACTTATTACAAAAATACATAGAATAAGATAGTTTTCTCATCTGATGAAGGGTGTTAAGTTGGATACGGTTCCTGGAACAGCATGCAGCACTGAGAGGAGCTGAAGTTGAGGATGCAGAGCAGAAAGAGAGTAGGAACCTGGGTCCTTATGACATTGTGGAGCCTCTAAATTAACCAACTCTAGACACTAACTCCAGATTTTTTTTTAACATAGATTTTAACATAGAACAAACAAACTTTTAAATACTATACTATTTTTTTTTAACATAGAACAAACAAACTTTTAAATGTTATAAAGTGAAGGACTCAAGAAGGAGGGCAAAACAGGAACACTATTGTTTTGACATTCTAATTATAAATACATTATATTTGGCGCAAAAAAAATCATCAAACCATCAGTCTTGGCGATGGTTAATTCACTTTTTGAAGTTCAATAATTCATCTGTGAAGTGTCAGCAGCTGGGTCTTGTTAATGGTAAGCCTTTCATTCCTGTTAAATCAATTGTAAATAATAGAACCCCTCAGAGAAAAATGATGAAATAAGCATTGATTTCCAAATTGGGTGTCAGATACAGAGCATTAATAAAACACGTCACAAGCAAACAAGTACCTAATATACTCTGATCACTGAAATAGTAATCAGAGAGGAAAAAAAATCAATGATTTTTGTTTAAGTTGCCAGTATTTTTACATTTCACTTGTATCTATGTATCATCATATCATATTTCTCATTTTAGACCCTCTGTGGTTATTTAATTTTCATTATCCTCACCAGCAAAACCAGCTAGTTTTGTGTAATGGTAGATTTGTTTTTCCCTTCTTCTAAATAAGTGACCAGCATCTGGTCACATAGTTTTTTAGTTGCCTGACACTGATGATTTTGTTGTGTTTAATGCAATACAATAATCATTTATAGCAAGTCACATAAAACACTGCAGAAAAATGTAACCACTCTAATAAAACTTTTAAGGAAAATAAAGCTCTCTAGCAGGTGTCCATAAAAGTGTTTTATGCTCACAAACTCTATTAAATGTTAATGCCAGTGTCCTGTGAATACCACACAGGAAAGGAAAATGTGTCTGTGAAACTGTGATTCTCCAGCAAAGGAGGTTGGAAGGGCAATCCCATGTTATCTATTAGACTGAAATATGAAAGCCATTAGGGGCTCTACTCATTGTACATTTTATGAAGGGCTAGTTTGAGGGAAAGTACGTGAATTTTTTTTTTAAAAGTCATACATGGGACAGAGGTGGAAATACCGAGGACACAACTTTCAGAAGGGCATCGCCAAACTTCTCAAAGTTATATAGCACAATTTTTTTCCAAGGATGTTCTCTAAAGATAAAATAGCAGTGACATAGTGATGGTAGATTTGGGCTTGATTTTTATCTGTTTTCATGCTATTTCCTCATATTTCATTACTAATTGCATTCTGTCTCAGTTCTATTGTATTTTCCTTTTTAATTCTAGATTTCTTTATCAACCTCTTTGTGAAGTTATTCAAATAATGTTTTAACTGTTATGAAATGGTTACATATCATTGAGTGGGATCTAATGTTGTCTTTGACCCCAATAACAGGCTAATTTCCTTTTTGTACAAACCTCATTTTGAAGAATAGATGAGATCCAAATGGTGACTGCAAAAATAGCCAGAAATAGAAGCTATTACTCACGAGAAAGAAAATATTATGAGCTAAATACAAGATGCAAAGTGACTATCAAATATAAAACAAGATATTTACAGAGTATAGGGACTTGGGACCTGACATCTTTTTCCCAAACCCAGATAGAGACCAACTACTATGTACTCGAAAGAGGAAAGCAGGGTGGTTACAGAACTTAAATTATGCCAGATGAAGAATATTTGAAGGATCTGGAAAATTTTAGCTGGGAGTAAAGAAGACTTAACCAGCTGGTAGACTACCTGAGTCTAAGATCCGTTATATTAGGATCACTATTTAATTTATTTTCCAAAGGGGGCACCTTTGAGAATAAAAGGGAGGTATTAATGATTGATTAGCTTGGGACAACCATTGTATACAAGGACTGTACCGGGCAAACAGGTTGTGTGGGCATCCTAAACTTAAAGAGGAGTTTTGCTGCTGGTCTCAAAGAGTTCAAGTAGGATCAATGAAAGAAACAGAGAGATAGATGTTGGATTGCTATATAAGGAAGGAATTTGTAAGGAACTGTTGAGTGGCTGAAATGGATGCCTGCCTCTAGGAATTTCCAGTTAGCCAACGGAGTTGCTTCGATGAGGATGTGAGGCCATTTGACAAGGACATTTTAGTGAGGATTTGAGCATCAGAATTATGACTGGACCAAATGAACTTAAACGTTGTTGCAAACCTTGAGAATCTGTGGTTCTAAATTTTGAATGAAGTCCCATGGAGAGCTGTACATTCTAAGTCAAGTTGTTTTAAGATCCTTTCATAGAATGGTATTCTAGAATGAATGCAATCTAGCATGGCTGTAGTGTAACTCTAAATCACTGACATCAGAATGAACATCAATTTTGATCAAGAACGAACTAGACAGAAACCTCAGGATCCTAATTTTGGGTAACAGGGCCTAATGTTAAGACTGGTAAACTAGAATTGGGTAAGATTAAAAAAGGAAAGTATATTATTGGAGACCTTGGAACATGAAAGAGAATTCCCTTTGAAGCAGGGTCTGCAATCCCTAGACTGCTCTTCTACTGAACTTTTGAGAAGGCAGAATGATGTTTCAAATGAAGTAGCCCACCTGAAGTTTACAGTGAAGTTGGATCATATGCGCATTTAATCTAAGCAATTTGAGCTATATAGATATAAAGTAGTGTTATAAAACTGTCCTCTGTATTTGTATGCATTATATACTACCTATTTTATATGTTATACTGTACTTTATAGAGTGACTTGGGGGGTTTTCAAAGGGTAATCTTGACTTTTTGATTTTAGCCTCATTTGCTGACGTCTGAACCCCTACACTAGGGTGCTCCTGACTTCTATCTATCCAACTCTTTTTTTCCAGGTCAGCTCAAGCCCCACGTTCTCTGTGAAACCTTCCCTACTAGCTGTGGCTAGGGCTGGGCAACCCAATCTCAGCCTCTGGTGGCACTTGTCTGCAAGACAAGTTTTGGTGTTGAAATATACTTGGCTTTATTGTCCTCCATTTGTAGCTTGGGTACATCTGGCCTCTGTAACTGGACTGCACACTCCTTGCTGGAGGGTCTGAGTCACTCATCTCTTAAGAGTCCTCCGGAGTGTCGTGCACCCCATGGGTGATTGTTCAGTTGAGCTGGGCTCACCTCATCCTTACCTGAGGAGAGGGGCTTACAGGAGCCTCCTGATGCCCGACCTCCAGGGTGAAAGTATCAGTAGATGAAACGTGCTACTCTTAGGGCAGCCTGATCCATATAGAAAAGCAAAAGATGTCTGTAAAAGGCAGTAATGTGAAGAATACATTCTGTTGGTTAAATTAGTTTTAGGCTGATTTCCTATATTAAGCTTTAATGTCCATGGTGTACAGACCATGCACTCAAAAAAGATTTCTAATTATTTTTTAATAAAAATATTAAAATATTTCTCTCTCTCCCTTTGGGAGTTTTGCATATACACTGGCTGACTTCATAGATATGGATTCGTGTTTGAGATTCATATTTTACATAAAATACAGTATTAATAGTTTGTAAAGTATTTATCACATAAGAACCATAGACTTCTACTTCTCTAACTCCTGCTTTTTCAAATTAATGCCATGGAGGCATGAAAATTAGTGTATTCTGAACATCTGCAGATTCAGGTTTCATAAGTAAGGACCATCAAGTACAGAAGAGTCTGTGCATAATGGGATTGAGAGAGAATTTAGAGTTAGATTTCTTCTGTTGACTAGTGTGCATGAGAAAAGTGACATATGGAGAAAACTTTCAGGGGGGAAAAGAGACAAAAGAATACTTTTAATACAATGGAAAATATTTTTTTACCAGCTATCATCTCAGTGTAAGATTAACATCTGAAATATATTAGAAGGTAAATTTTGGCTGAGGCCAATTTATAATAGCACATCTCTATAGTGTATTATCTCTGAGCAGTGTTTCATGAATGTGCACGTTGAGGCTCACTTCTTTAAGTTTCATTGCTCCTTAAGTGTTAGATAAGTAATTGTACCTGCTTTGAAGGTTAGCAGTATTTTATGATGAAAGAATACCATGGTTATGCTTATATATAATATTTATTAAATGGCTGGTAAGTACTTAACTAAGAGACATAGCAGTATTGGAACAATAGATTGTTTTCACCTACAGTAATGAAAGAATATAATCTAGAGGGCAGCTTCTGGAATAATCTAACAATTTGCACAGCTGCTACTTCTAGAAATGATGCTCAGTATTATGGTTAACCATATGTTGTGACCTCTGTGGCTCATATTATTTTTTTCCTTTCAATCTTTCCCTTGCGATATACTCCTGCTACTGGCCACTTGGGAGGAGGAAGCCATTGACTTGCAGCATCCCGGGCAGGTTTTGGTTTTGCAGCGGCTCAACCGTGGGGTTAGCATTCTTGGCACGCAAGAGGAGAAAGCTGACAGCCTCGAGGGAGAGGGCGGTGCAGTGGAGATTGAGGCAGCGTGCCTCCAATGGGTTTTATCTGGATCTTGGCTCATATATGCTATGTGATTAGCAGGTCCATCAGCATTGTTTGAGTGCCCATGGCGTACATTGGACACTTGGGATTACATCACTCTGTTAGTGATTAAACTACCATGGATCTTCATTTTTAGGAATAAGAGACCTATCCTTGTTGCGTGGAAATACTAGAATAGCCAGATGTGACCCTTTCCACACATCCTGAAACCCAAAAGATGGGCTGTTCTACATAGGAGATGAAATTCTTTTTTAAAGCATAACAGTAACAAGGATCAAAGACTTGGGTAATTCTTGGTGCCTGCTAAGCAAATATTTCATACATTGATAGACACTCAACACAACCCTATGAAAATTGAGGCCAGAAAAGTAACTTGCACGGATACTAGTGGTGGAGCTGGGATTTGAATCCAAGCAATCACAGCTTTTTTTCTTAACCATGCATAGTGGCTAAAAGCTAAGGCCTTGTAATCAGCCGAAGGTGGATATAAGTGCTGGCAATCTGATACTTACCATTCAAGTTCTTTTTCTTTTTTTAAAATTAATCTGTAAAATGAGAACAGTAGTAGAATCTACTCTAACGTTTTGGGAATTGTGACATCTCTGGCATATAGTAAGTGCTCAGTAAATGTTAGCTTAGTATTATTTATAATGATGAAAAGAGAAGGGCTCTCAATTGATGGATGTAAAATGATCCAGTGTGTGTCATGTTTTATGGGCACATGTGAGCGAGAGATAGTGGCAGGAGGGGAGGGATTGTGGCAGGAGGGAGGGGAGAGGTACCCATATTCTTATATTGGAATATGTAATTTAATCCACTCCATAGGGTAACTGTAGCAGGAGTGTGTAGAGAAACTTTGCCTCAGGCCTGCAGTTCAACTTCCTTCATTTTTAGCAAGTTCACCTCACTCTACAGCTGACAGTCCTGGATCTTATTTAACTGGAAAACAGCAACTGTCAGACTAATTTCCTCTTGATAATATTGTGTATTTCCTTCTCTAATTGGATAATAGAATTGAGGATTTTGCAAATAGAAAACGGGATGATCTGCTGAGGACAGGAAGTGATAGCAATGTGCTGGACTGTGCAAGAGCTCATTGCACACAATCCAAGCCACAAGATGTGTGGATTCATCAAAATGCACAGAACTGCCATCTCCTTTCCTTTGTTTTCACTTCCTTTCCTTTCACTACTGATGTGAGTGCTATCGCCACAAACCATCATTATCACCTCTTTTAGTAGTTTTGCTTTCCTTGACTCATTCATCCTGGGGGCAGCTGAATTTCACTAATAAGATAGTTAACTTCATGTACTCAAGTCTGCATTTTTTACCGGTGAACCAAAACTGGAAAGAAACATCTTGACTTTTGGAAAAACCAAAGCATTATTTAAATTTTTATTGCCTTATATTTGTTAAAGAAATGAAAATCAGCTCAGGAAATAACAGGAGCAAATCATAATATTACTATATCTAATGAAACTTTTATGTTGATAAATTATATGGTACAAGTGGTTGGCAATTTTGGTGCTCCTGAAATAATCTTCATAGCAAATATTTGCTTAGAATGTTCTTAAATTTTCAATTTCTACAACTAGTGTTTGGGTAGTGTCTCCCTCCCTCCCTCCCCTCTCCAAATGAATTTAGTTACCTCATTTATATATATGTGTGTATGTGTCTTTGTAGTGTACACACAAACACACAATTTTAAAGTTACCTGCAATGAGGACAGAAATTCTAATTTTTAGAGGTTTTTATTCTTATTATGTGGTCCAAGATGTGAAAAGGGTTCTGGAAATAGGAAAAGTTTCATAATATTAAAAGAGTTATTGAGAATTTTGGCAGACCATTCAAAGAAGCTAAGAGTAAGAATGTAAACCAAAAGCTCTCAACTCGAAAGAGTTTCTTGGATTGCCATGAAAGAAAACTTGAATAATGAGTGTTTGTGTAACACATTCATTACTGTGATCAGTAGTACACACAGTAATTATGTTTATAACAACTCTACGTTACCAGATGAAAATAGTGAAGAATTAGGGCAATGTAAGTGTGACTATGGCTTACTTCTATTTGTCTTAACATGGACGTACTCTTCTCATTCTTTTCATGGAGGTTATCATTTTTGTATCATCTGAAAGCACTAGTCTTTGACAGTTGCCTTGCTGGTGCTGTATGTAGTGGTTCAATGAGAACTATGGTGACTCTTCTCTCTTCCCAGTTGGTGCTAAGCCTCAACCCTCATGTGTTTCTAACTTGTCAAGTCGTTGACTGTGGTTGGTGTTGAGGTTTCTTAGACGAGTCTCTCACAGTTCCTGGGGGGGGATTCCGAGAAACTCTAGACCCTCTTTCACATTGATCATACCTCAGGCTTTCTGAGAATTTGGACTTGCATTTCTTGGACAGCACTATGGAGAAATGTGACTTTGCCATGTTTCCAAACGACTATAACCTTGAAATGTAGACCACCATAGGCTATAAGAAAACCTGGCTGAACAGAATATTGGAAAGGTCTAAGGAATATCTAGCCTTACACAAATTCTTGAATACGGAGATCTCTGTTCTGTATTTTCCTGGGCAAAGAGTTGTTTGTGTAGGTGCTTCCTCAATGCCTCAGCATTATGGTATGACATGTGGTGGGGGCTCTGGAGTTAGACAGATGTGGTTTGAGTTTAGGTTCGCTTTCCAACTGTGTGACCTTGGATAAATTACTTTACCTTGCTAAGTTTCCATTTCTTGATCTGTAAAATAGGGATAATACGGAGTATTATTGGTGAACGCCCATCAGCAGCCTCAGTAAACTGTGGCTTAACACTTGTGAGTAAAGTAGCATCAAGGTTAAAATGCATGTGGAAAAGCTCAGGGCATTTAAATCTGTCTGCAAATTTGTGACCAATATAGCCCATAAAATTTGATTTTAAGCAAATGAAGTACTTAATGTAAAAAAGTAATCCTACCAAGGACTGTAAATTTCAGTTTTTCATGATATTGCATGACACTTTGCCTTCGAAGTCTCCATCTGCAAATGATTCTGTCATTTAGGTTTTCCTCAAATCTAGGCTATGTGTCAGTCATGCTAGTGGTGGTATATGGTGGCCCCAGTTAATACCGTTGGTTCCGGAACCCAGACTGCCTGCACTTGAATCTTGTCTGTTCCACTTACTGGCTGAGTGACCTTGGACAAGTTACTTAGCCTGGTTGTGCTTCAGTTTTCTCATCTCCCAAATGAGAAGAAGAATAACATTGTTGTTAATTGTGAGTATTATGAGACACTGTTTTAAGTTCTTTATATGCATTTCTCAGCATATAGTAAACATCCAGTAAATGTCACCTGCTGCTTACCCAGCCTCATCCTTGTAAGTATATAGTTAATGCTAATGAACATTTGCCTTTGTCAGAATTTTTCTCTATGGCTAATTTAATATTGGCATTAATAGTGGAAAAAAAAGTCAGGCAAACATGAACAGACACAGGGGAGACTAAAGAAAAGTCTAACCATTTTCTGGCCTGTGAGAAATGGACGACAAAGCAGTCAAACTCTCTAGAATAGAAAGTTGAATAAGAATTAAAAACAGAGCTTCTACCTTGTTCACCTCTAGAAGACCCTGGGGAGCACCCCCTCAGGCTGCGCACAGCCAGGTGTACACCCTTAAGGTTCAACTTTCTTGAGTCACCCTCGATTCGGGAGATGTATCCGTAGAAGTTGGTGAGATGGTGGCTGAGAGCCTGCCAGAGGGGATCACTGGCCTGAGGGGTGTAGAGGGCTGCTGAGAAGACTGGTCCGAGGCCCAATGGCAGCCCAGCTAGACCTCTGAGGGAGCCAAGGTGTGGGAGTAAGAAATGTGGGGAGACAGGTGATGGAGTAAGCCATCCCTGCACATCAGCGGGTCATGTTCCAGGGCTAGAAGTAGCCAGGTGGACCAGGACGTGGTCCCCAAGGAGCCTGACTCATCCACCCTAAGACAGGTAGAAAGCAACACCCCTTCTCCAGGGCACTTGAGTGCCATCTTAGGAAAAAAGAAGAATGTGGGTGGCCTTCCCTAACCCTGAGCCTGATACTCTCTTAGGGAGAAAATAGGTTGGAGGTAGAAGGCTGAGGGCTCTCTGAGAGATGGTACATTTTTATCCAAGGGAGCTGATTACTGTCCCCAGAGACCGGTTAAAGCTTGGGCCAACTGATGGTATAAACTGGTCAGTTATTTCCCACCACCACCCAGATGGAGGGGACTTACAGAGGAGGCCAGGTTAATTGAGACAAAATAAAGGATATGTTCATTTTCAACTTATACTATGAATTAAATTTTGCAACCTCAATCAATAGGCAGAATATGTGGCTTCTGCGAATTCTTCTGTGAATGAGTTCCAGGGAGAATGACCAAAACACATTCTTTTCCTTCTCAAAGGAGTCAGGGACATTCAAAGCCAAGGAATTATTATTTTGTCAAAGATTTACCAAGAAAATTCCAGGAGTGCTTTCTTATCTATAAAAGGCAAGGGCCAGTGGTTACCTCTGTATTTTTTTCCAGCATGTATTCATGTATAACATATGCCATTAAAGAAATATAAAAAAGATGCACACCCAAAGCATAATGTTAAATTCAGTTGATGATCTAACATAATGTGGGGACAGATGTTAGAGATCTGAAGCTTTCTTTGGGATGTGATGTTGTAGGTGATCTAGTGGCACTTGCTTTTCATTCAGAATGGTATTCCCTAATAAGTCTTCAGAGTGGCCACATTCAGAGCAGCTGGTTCAAGAGAATTCTATGTGTTTCCTGTTCCAGACTTGTATAACACCAGGGTGACATTTAGTTATCAAGGGCCAGAGTCCCTTGCATGTCTGCCTAAAGAGATCCTTTGAGCTCTAATAATGGTGGGACACCTGCTTAATAACAACTTTACAAAGCTTCCCACCACTCCCATGGGATTAATTTGCACCTGAACCACCTTGGGAGATTGTGTTAACCCATTTGGTGTCTTGACCTTGGCAAATGTTGGCATGGTCCCTGGGAGAGATTTTAAGAAGGACAATATTTATGTGTGGTTGCCCAGGTTAAGTAAACCCAATCTCAACATAGAGGAATAAAAGGAATCTTTAGAATGGGTTATCTAATATTTAAATGGTCAAGACATTATTCATAACTTTAATTTTTTGAATGTCCACTCTGCGAGGTACTATGAGACAGAGATGAATAAGATAGGTCTTTTGACCCCAAAGATGTTACTCTAGCAAAATAAAAACACCTGCATATATAACATTGCTTCTATGTATGCAGTCATGTGCATTTTCTAGGAAGAATATTTATGACACTTTTATTTGCTTTTCAAACAAGCCAGTGACTCCAAAAGGTCAAGAACAATTGTAGTTTTAGTCTACTTAATGTAAGCCTGTGCTTTTCGATGATAACGATTTAGAAAGTTCTATAACTTAGCTAGTCAGTGTACTTTTGGTTAGCAATGATGAAATTATATCAATAAGAAGGAGAATTCAATTATTTACCATATTTGTAGAGTAACCACAATATATCAAGTAAGTATTTGTTAGGTGCCAGAGAAACAAAGATAAGGAACATGCAGTACTTGCCCGTATGGAGGCCCGTATCCAATGAGAACAAAACCAGGATTGTACAAGCTATAGCAGAGGTTTGAGCCAAATGTATGAGATAAGAGGAGAGTCAGGCTTCTCAAAGGAGTGTCATTTAAATTGAACTGAAGAACATATGTGGAGAGGCTTGTTTTCTTCTTTCCTTCGGCCAGGGAGATGTACTTAATTTATCCGCTTGCTTTACTAAGTTTCAGAAGATAAAACCGAATGATATAGGTTTTAATTCCCTTTACAACACTTAGGAAAGTAAAGCTGGCTAATGATTATCAGGTGATATGCTAAGTGCTCTCATAAGAATTATTTGATTTACTCAACCATTTAAGATAAAGGAAGTGAAGCTCAGAATTTCGTGAACTGTCTAATATTACATGGCTAATTCATTAAATAGGTGGAGGAAAAGTAGATTGATCAATCTACTTAGATTATAGGAAACTCTCAGTTAGATTTGGGATTGCATTTTTCAAAAGCTGCTTCTTGTCAATCCTGAGCTCTGGATTAGTGGTTTTCAAACTTTTGTGTGCATCAGAATCACTTGGAGGGCTCATTAAAAAGACTGCTGGTTCCTACCTCCCAGAGTTCCTTATTTAGTAGGTCTAGGGTGAAGCCGTAGAATTTGGGTCCACAGACTACACTTTGAGAGCGCTACAGTGCTATAGGTTAAAGAAAGCTTATTTATCTAAGTCTTAGTGTTTAAAATAGACTCATGGATCAATGCAAAATTTACACATTTTTCTCTTTCCCTGTACTAATTATCTCTATCCTATTTGCTCCCTACAATTAGGCCCTTTAAAGGAAACTGAACCCTTCAGGATGGCTATTGTTAAATACACAGAAAGTAGCAAATGTTAGTGAGGATGTAGAGATATTGGAATCCTTGTGCATTGCTGATGGGAATGTAAAATGGTGCATCTGCAGTGGAAGACAGTATGGTAGTTCATCTAAAAAATTAAACATAGAATTAACATGCGATCCAGCAATTCACCTCCTAGGTATTCACCCAAAAAATTGAAAACAAGGACTCAAACAGCTTCATATTCATAAGAGCATTATTCACAATAGCCAAAAAGTGAAAACAACTCAGATGTCCATGGATGGATGAATTGATGAACAAAATGTGTTTTGTACACATTTCATATGTACGATAGAATGTTATTCAGCCTTAAATGAGAATAAAATTCTGATACATGCTACAACATGGATGAACCTTGAGGACATTATGCTAAGTGAAATAAGCCAGACACTAAAGGACAAAAATTGCATGATTTCACTTATTTGAGGTACCTAGGATAGTCAAATTCATAGAGACAGAAAGTAGAATAGTGGTTACCAGGGGCTGGGGGGAGGGGAGAATGGGGTGTTATAATTTAATGGGTATAGATTTCAGTTTAGGATGATAAAGTTCTGGAGATAGGTAGTGGTGATGTTTGTACAACACTGTGAATGTACTTAATGTCGCTGAACTGTGCACTTAAAAAATTGTTAAAATTGTAAATTTTGTTTTGCATATTTTACAATAAAAAAGAGACTGTAAAGAGTATTGCACATAGGCTCCCTCATGCTCATGTCAGTATTTCTCCAAAGCTTGCTTAGAATGGTATAGACAGTCTTGTTTCAATGACTGATGAACTCAGAATGGGGCAGTATTTACTCCTACAGTGGAAAAATAAACCTCTATTTTAGATATGTCTCATACCAAAATTTGAGCTGTTATGGAAACTGACCTAAAAAAATAATGCACACATTGAACTTGCCCAGAAGTTAACCCCTCACATCCAACCACTGGCTAGGCTTCCAGGAAAATAACACATCTCAATTTGTCTGAATGGGAAGCTATTGTCCGTAAGCTGAGCTCGTAGAAAATGGCTGGAAGTCAGAGGCTGTCTGATTTGGCATCCCTGATGTCTGTCTCTGACACTTATGTCTAAATTAGACTGCTGCTAATTAAATAAACGTGTAAAGCCAGCATCATGCCCTGTCTGTCCTCCTTCATAAAGCAGGGCATTGCCATTTGGGGTAGTTGTCCGTATCCATCATTTCATAATTTCTAACCTTAGGCATAGCTGTTTAACTCAATTAAATGTGACCAAAGTGAACTTTGTTGAAAAACCTAATAGTGAAATAAATATACGGAGTAAAATGCTCAGGGTGATTTCAGCAACTCAAGTTAAGGCTATTTATTTGGGGCAGCATATGTAGTTCTTGACCAAGACATTTTTCAAGAGAAATTTCTATTGTCTCACTTAACGCTTTTGTAAAGGGGAAGATTACTCCTGAATTTAATATCCCATTTCTATTTTAACAAAAATTTCATCATATTGAAGTGAGCAAGTTTCTTAATCCTTGCAAATGCGCAAACTATATACTGTAAAAGTATATTACATTTTAGAACTATGTGTGTTATATCATAAATTTATTAGGCCAAATATTATTGGGCACAAGATTAATACTGATAACTTGATGTGGTTGTCCTTATTTTTCTGAGTCTTCCATTTCTTTTACTCAAAATCTTAAAACTAGAAGAGACTTGTATCCAGAAATTACTACAGTGTTTTCCATAGAATACAATTTTCTGAGACATGTTGATTTTTTTCTTTGAAGAAAGTCTTGTTTGATCAAACGACTTTGAAAAATGATGGTTTAAACAAAACAAAACAAAAATATATAGGACTTTTAAGAATCTTTACTTTCATAATGTGCATTGTGAATTGCCAAGAAGAAATTTGTAGAATTCAGTCTTCCAAAACTTACTTATTATGGAATTTTATTTTCCAGGGGACATCTCTTAGAAGTAGCGGAAAATAAAATGAACTTTGAGAAAGTTAGTCAACTTCCTTCATTGGACAAATGGAGGAAGTAAAGACTTTAGACCTCATGGTTTGTTTGGCATTCTTTGATCTTGAAAATAGATTATTTTTCACTTTGGAGTGGAAAGGCCCGGAGTTAGGAATCAAGACCAGAGTTTGGGTCCCTACTCTGTTAGTTGGCTGGCTGGGTACCCTTGGACATTTCTGTAACTCTGATACTTCACCACTGGGTTGGGGCATTGCCCCCTCTCATACCTGACTCACAAGATGGTTGTCAGCAAGCGAGATAATGCTTGTGAAAGAGGCTTGGAAACTGTGAAGCACAAACAACTGCAGAGCACTGTTTCTATGAGAATGATAAGTACAATTAGACAACAGCTTTGGTATTTACTATTTCTATGATTACATCAAAGATACAAACTTTTATATGTAGTATGATTACATAAGATGATCACAGCAGTGTCTAAAAATAACCCTATGTATAGAGCAAATAATATTGGAAGGCATAATACCCAAATGTTAGCAGTATTTTGTTTTGGTAAGGATTTTGGGTGAGTACTCTTCAATTTATATAGTAATTGTAGTACGCAGATTTCTTTTTCTCATCAGCTCTATTTCCTAGGAATTCCTCCTTCCCCTGTAGTAGAAACCCACAGTGTGGTGGCTGTTTTTAGCTTTCTGCTCCAACATATTCAGCATTTTGCTTTTGTTCTCGTTGTTGGAAGATGGCTGCTGTGCCACAGACTCCACGACTGGATTCTAGGCAGGAAGGGCAGGGGAAGAGTTGTGCAGACCTGGGAAGGGAGGCCCTTTTTAGTAAAATTCTATTCACAATTCATTGGCCAAAATTATATTTCATGACCACCGCTTGTTTGAGGTGGCCTGGAAAATCAAGTATTTAGCATTCTGACTTCTAACAGGTAGTTCTCAAAGTGTAGTCCCCAAACCAGCAGCATCAGTGTCACCCGGGATCTTTTTAGAAACTCAGATTCTCCTGCTGTACCCCGGCCTTCTGTCAGGACCAGCTACTGAATTTATAGAACTTGGTGCAGAATGAAAATATGGAGTCCCTAGTTGAAAAATTAAATTTTAAGATGACAACAACAGAGCATTAAACCAAGCATGAGGGCCTGTGCAGCGGCAAAGGTGACATACCGATAAAGCTGGCCCTGCTTTCTGTAACAGAAAGAGTAACAAGCTTTCCAGGTGATTCTGAGGCATGCTCAGGTGTGAGCACCACTGAAGGAGAGGATTGGAAGCCTAGAATTGGTACCTAATAATTTTCCACACCTTCCAGCTTCTTGAGAAACCTGCTGGGCTGTTTGTAGAAAGATTCAGTCACTGGTCAGTCATGTGAGAAGCATAAAGCTATATGAGTTTTTTTTGCCTTTGGTAAAATGCATCTTTTGACATCTGCCTCTCGCCCTTACTGGGGACAAAAGCCCAGTGGGAACTGAGTAGGACCCAAAGGAGCTTCTGCCGGCCAACAGCTGTGGCCAAGGATAAATTCCAGACTAATAAGCTGAGTAGTGTTGCTCCCCTGATGAATGGTTGTTTCAAGGGGTAAAAAAAAAAAATTGCAGATGAGCCTTCAATGAAAGTGAAATTAAAGTCATTTATCCCAGATCATTTGGAAATATCAACTCTCTTCTTAAAGAAGGAAAATATAATAAAGCTCCCTCATAAAGATATAAAATATTTAACATGTGACTTCTGCTTTGTACCAACATCACTTCTTAATGGTCCCATTATTTTGTTTTGTTTCACTTCAATGAAAAATTTAGGAGAAAGGATGGGCAAATGTTTAACCCAAATCAGGCTTTTTTTTGCCTGAAATCTGTGATTACATCATTGGCACATTTATATTGCAGGACATTTTTACGATATAAGCATTTTTTCATTTGGACAGCAACCATAATAAATTGAAATAAAATTCAGCCTTGATTGATGTTGTAAGTGTCATGTACGGGGCAAGTCCCATCTATTAAGTGTGGTTTGCCAGGGCAGCAATAATAGTAGCATTTGAATGTTTTTCTTATTAAGGAGAAAAATGGTCAGTAACATTGGTTTGGTGGACTCCAAGGACTGGGGAAGATGGAAAAATGCCTGCAGCATATGGGCATATGTCCTTCCCTGGCTTTAGGTTGAAGGTGGTCAGAAGGCTGCAAGAATTGTTTGTCCTTTTTTAAAAATTAGGGCAAACTATTAGAGTTTGTGGGATGAAAGAGAGAGGCTGATTACAACATAATGGAGTGTACCATATTCATCTCTTTGAAATATGACCTCACCCGGCCTTTTCCATTTTACAATCGATTCTCTCATTCCCTTAATGAACCTTTGCATTCATGAGTCTTCCTTGGAAGTATGCACATGAAGTATTGCTGCAGCAAAGAATAATTGTCTGCCAAGTAAGTAAGAACAAAGTGCCTCTCTTGTCGTTCGGTTCAATAACGTTAGAAACTGTTAATGCATCATGTTGGGCACTGTATTGTTTTGCTTAATAATTATCTAATTTGCCAAAGCTTGCTTTAAAAAATGCTTTTTGAAAACTGGCACAATAGAGTTGTTTGCTTATTTCTCTAAAGAGGGGATGAGAGGGCTGAAGTAAATGTGTTCAAGCATAATTTTCGTTCTTAGAAATGTTGGTAAGCATGCCTAATTTGAGCGAAGTAGCACATTCACTTGGAGCAGTGATATCGTGAAAGTGATGGTATAATAAGATTATAGGGAAAAATTGGGTGCTTGTAACAGAAAAGAATATGGAACAGTAAATAATATTCTTGTGTTTTTTAATAACTCATTTACATAATTTGGAATGCATTCATACAAGGTTCATTGATCCAGTATTGGAAGACAATATGATGGGTTTCGTATACTCCAAGCTTAAAATATGGTCGCCTCATCTTTTGATTTCTTCCCTCCACCAGCAGGAACTTAACTATGCTCTGTTAAATATATTAGGTATACGACTCTGTAAACTGGGTAAAAATCTTGGCGTGAATTGCTGGCGGATGGTGTGAAAAAGGAAAGAAAAGAATCAAAGGATGACTGCACTTGTCATCCCCAGAATGTTTTCAAAGGCTGTGTCCTCTTCTGGGAAGCCAGGGACTACGATTGCCAATGTGTGATGGTATATTTAAATTGAGCCCAGGAGTATTATGGGTGGACACAAACCATTGAAATTAAGAATTTCTTCAGGGCCAGCCCCATGGCTTAGTGGTTAAGTGTGCGTGCTTCACTACTGGCGGCCCGGTCCGGTAGCGGCCCAGGTTCGGATCCCGGGCGCGCACTGACGCACTGCTTGTCCGGCCATGCTGAGGCTGCGTCCCACATACGGCAACTAGAATGATGTGCAACTATGACATACAACTATCTACTGGGGCTTTGGGGGAAAAAAAAAAAGGAGGAGGATTGGCAATAGACGTTAGCTCAGATCTGGTCTTCCTCAGCAAAAAGAGGAGGATTAGCATGGATGTTAGCTCAGGGCTGATCTTCCTCACAAAAAAAAAAAAAAAGAATTTCTTCAAAGAAAATAAAGATAGGGAATTGGTGGACATTATCATGGGGCCCCTATCTGAAAGAAGGAGAGTGATAGAACAAAATCCAAGCCTATGGGGATTTTAAAAATGAAAAGGTAAACACATCACCAAAGCCTGTGGTAACCAATTCTTAAAAACATATATAAACTATACACATGTTTTATGATAGTGAATAAAGTTCCAAGTACTGGTCCAGCATGTCTGGTACCTCCTGTCTCTTCATCTAAATCTTCTTCTGATACCCAGTTCAGCTTCCTTCAGGGAACCTTTTCTGAATGACAGAGGAAGGAGCAATTCCTCTCCTAGCTCTCACTTTTTCGGCGGACTTTTAAACTATTGTAGAGTCAATTGAGGATGATAAGGCTGTTCAGTGACTTCCCCCTTTTGATCTCTTGACATGTCAAAGAACGCTCAACTTGGGCTCTCGGGCTGTCTCAGAAACACAGAATATGGTCATCATAGGAATGTTTGTTGACATGTTTATTTGAAATAAAAAACAAAGGCTTACCTTTTCTGGTAAAGTAAGTCTAATTTAGCTGATTGGTATGAAAATGAGGGCTGGCTTTGCCAATCTGGTTATATAGTGGATATTTTACATAAATTATATCTACCAAATCTGTAGTTTAAAGGTTTTAGCAGAAATACAAAGCACACGATAACATCCAAGTATTTGATCATCATTATATTGGCAAAAGTGTTTTTAAATTAATAATTAATTTTTCCAAATCTCTCAAAGTATATTGAAGTAAACAAGTGTCTCTAAGCAGAAGAGTAAGAATAAAGAGGCATAATTAAGGGTCATTTGATAAGTCTTAGAAAAACTATTTGAGATACTTCCAAAGTTTACTGAAAAACCTAGAGCTCCATATCACTAAAATTTCTAAAACAATTTATCCTTATGTTTAATGGCTATAAGAATTTTTAATTAATTTTTAAAACAGGATAATAAGTATAATGATTAAATCCAAAGAATTTTTATTTTTCACAGTAGGACAGCCTTGTGACCATAGGAAATAAAATTAAAATGATGCATTCTGGCAGAGAAGTAGGATGAGACCGTAGCATAAAAGTATATTAAAACAAAATTCTACATGAAATAGGTCACAGGAGCGCAGTAACCCTGGTCCAGTGACCAAGAGCTTGCCTAAAATACTCAGTGTTTTGTGTAAATGATGTGTATCTCTAGAAGCATTCAAATGATTTTACATATATGCTTCATCTTTGTTCAGAATCCCTCGGACACTTCTGGGTGTGTGATGTTACTGCACTTTTACAGAACGGGCCACTGAGGCCCGGCAATGTCCTGATTGACCAGAGTGACTTGCCCTGTGACTGAGCCCAGGACTAGAAGCAAAGGCTCAAACTCTTCCAATCCTTCTTCAAGCCAAAATAAGTTTGCTTTTACAACAAAAGAATAAAGGGGAAAAAATAGACCTAAAGAGATTTTTTTATAGTGGCATAGATAAGTAACCATGAAAATTACCAATAATGACACACTAGAAAAAAAGCCAATTTATTAATGATAATGATACAACTCGAGAGAATTCTGTAGTAAATCTCTACCTTCAGAACCTTAATACTCAAGTGGAATATTTCAAGTTTCTGGTAAATTTTCAGGTCAAGGCCAGTCAAGGGAGCATATTTTGAGAAACATCAATGTTTTGTGTCTGGTACCATTGAGGAACTTAAATATATTCACCATATGTTATAAAAGAAGCTTTGAACTTAATTGGAAAAAAAAGAAACATTTTAATATATAATGTAAAATTGTTTTAATGAGATAAGTCATGTTTTGAAGTCCTCTAGGTACCCAGGTCACAAGTCCTAAAAGGGAGAAACATAGTCTGAAGGATTGCTACCACTCTGTAGTTTGTTTTCCTGGGTCATATTTGAAGTCTGATTATAAAGTTGGCTTCAGTTTCCATATGTGTCTAGTGGAATCAGTCTTTTTCCTTAAGGTGGAGGATAATCAAATATTAATTCCCCCAAAAAGGTAGTTGTACTCTTTATTGTGGCCCTTACTAACCAAATGGGGGCCTATGGTTGAGAAAGTTTTTGTTTAACTTTGCTCATCTCTAAAGTGAGGAGGATACCATTGACCTCACAGGACTGTTGTGAGGATTAACTGATGTAACATGTGTGTTAGTCTGAGCCCTCTGAGAAACAGATGCCAAGATGGGATTAAATGTGCAAGGATGTAATTAGGGGAAATGCCTGTGAAAGACAATGTGTGGGGGGGGGGGAGCCAAGGAAGATGAGGAGGGACAGAGATTACAAGGATGCAAGTCAGACCCCAAGGGAAGGCTAAAGGGAAGAAGCCTGGGGAAGCATTTGGCCCTCTGTGCAGTCTGAAGCTCAGCACAGTAGCGGGGGCCCTAGGACAGGACGGTTCCAGTAGTCGGAGGTCTGTGAGGTGCATCCTCGTGACTGCCGCAGTATCTGCAGATGTCGGGCAGGCAGCAGGTACACTGCTCCAGTTTGCATTGCTTTTTACCCTCTTACAGACCTGGCTCACTCTTCCACGGCTTCAGCTGTGTTTATTTTCTTCAGCTGTATTTCTCTTTACTCCATTAAAAAAAAAAATTAACCATGGCCTTTACCACAGGGCTAATTTAGAGAATGGTGACTCCGTGATTTATTCATTTCACAGATGGCAGAGTGAAAAGCCGTCTCTTCCTTACACTGGGCCCTTGTGGGTTCCTGACTTGGTAGTTTCAGATGTGATTAGAATGGTAGTAAAAAGGAGTTTTCTAAAATACAAATCCAATTATATCTCTTGTTTTTCTCGTTGTCTTAAGGCTAAGTACAACCTTATAGCACCACATGAACATCTTTCTGCTTACTGTCTGCTTCTGACCACATCTGTTCTCACTCTGCTCGTCTTTCTGCTCCAGTGGTAGTGATGATGGTACTCAGCTTTGATGGGCTGACTCACTCCTATCCACAGCCTCCCGCTCTCTGAGGATGGCCAACTGATGCTGTTCTGGCCAGCGCGCCTGACGTGGGGGAGATTATTGGGATGGGGCTTTTGGATAAGCTTTCTTTTTTCCAATTAAAAAAACAGGGATAGTTGGAGCTGGCAAGCATTTTGTCCCTTGTCCCTCTTTCCTTCTTCTCACTTGAAACCTGGAGAAGCAGCAGTCACCTTGAGTGAGGAACGATGCCACACCATAAGGATGGTAAATTACAGACACTGCTAGAGCCTGGATCCATGAAAGCATCACTGAGTAGTTGCACCAGCCAAGAATGCCTCTTGTCAGACTTCTTATATGAATTTGATTAGCATCTATTTATACAATCTTTTCAGATTTTCTGTTACTGATGCAATCTTGACTATTTCACCTATCAAAATGTAAGGCTTGGTATTTTAATTGTTGGTGTTCCTGTCTAGATTAGACAGGCAGTTAACTCTGACCTTTTTTCTTCAGTTTACTATTCTCAAGGCATTCAACTAAGCCATAGGATATAGAAGTGAGGCCCCAATCCCTCTCAGAAAACACCTACAACTCAGTAAAAAAAATTAGACCAAAGGAATGAATGTTGAGACAGCCTATAGCCTGGGGATCTAATCTAGGTAGGGAAAGTGTCATGGATACCTGAGTATAAAGTAGCCAGGTAGAGAGAGGGAATGATAGTGCTAAGGTGATATACAAAGTTCTGGAAGCCAGAGGGAGCATGCTGTGTTCAAAGAGCTGAAAGAGCTTTAGTATAGCCACTGGGTAGAGTTGGAAGAATACAGTGGTAAGAATACAGTGGTAAGAATAAGTGGTACGGGCAAAAAGGGGCCTTGAAGCCCATGAGAAAGAGTTTGGACCTTATTTTATGGGCAATGGTGGGGAGTGTTGATGAGTGTTATGCAGGGATGGGATGGAGGAGGGGGTATTGTGGCCACGTTTGTGTTTTAGAAAGCTTTGTATGGCTAGTAGCTGGGCAAAGGTTAACTGGTACCTGGGCAATAGGAGGGGGTCTAGTAGGGAGGATTCTGTCAGATTCCAGGGAGGGATCCTGGAGTTTGTGGATGGAGTGATGGCAGTGGCTTTGGAGAAGAGTGGATGTGTCCTAGCGTTTGGATTGACTGGATATAAAAGATGCAGGCAGAATGAAAATACACAATGGTTCATAGATTTTTTTGCTTAGACAAAAATGATATAACAGATGACCAAGTCAGGGAGCACCACTAAAGACATTATAGTTCAGATTGTTGGATCAAAAATAACTGAGTGTAAATTGGAGTTCTGTCCTTTATAATCTTCATGATCTTGGGAAAGTTAACTCTCTAATCCTCAAGATTCCTTACCTGTAATGCTACAGTAATCATATATACCTCACAGCATTGTATTAAGAGGACTAAATGAGACAATTCACTTGAAGCTTGAAGCATAGAAATAATGTTTAGTGTTTATTATTATTGTTGGATCGGGTTAAGTGGAGGAAGAGAATGAGGTTGGTGTTGTATAGGGTGAATTTGAGTGGCCAAAAGACCATCAAATGTAGATATTCCAGTTGGAGTGTCTGGGGCTGAGCTGGAGATGCAGAACTGGAATTATTTATTCGTTTAATCAGCCAATGGAGTACCCAGCAGGTGATAGGTGTTGTGCTAGGCACTGGTGTGTCGATGGTAGTTGAAGCCAGGAGAAAAGGAAATGGGGGCAAGCCCTGGAAGAACCAGAATACTGAAGGGCTAGAGTGGTAGTTCTCAAACTTTAGCATCGGAATCACCTGGAAGCCTTGTTAAAAACAAGTTTCCAGACTCATCCACACCCCCATCCGATGCCAGAGGTCGGAAGTAAGGGCTGAGATTCTGCATTTTGAACAATCCCCTAAGTTACAAGGCTGATGCTTCCGGTCGAGGGTCACACTCTTAGTACTAGACTGGGAAAGAAAGATGGCTATAAAAGACTGAGTAGGAAGAGCTAAAGGGAGATATGAGAAGTAAAGGAGATGAAAGTTTTGAAAAAGAAGCACTAGGTAGATCTGTTAAATGTTGCTGAGAAGTCAAACTAAGTTAAAAACATCCCCTGGATTTAGTAAAATGGGCAAGAGAAGCTAAGCAGAAGCATAATGAATAGTATGATTAGAGGAATGTGAGGAGTAAGAACATGGGATGATGTATGTAGTCAACTTAAGAAATTTGCTTCTCTCCTAAATAAACAGAACAGTCTTCTCCCAATGTGCTTTGGCAGGGTAGATGAACTGTATTTGAAAAGAAAAGTTCTGTGGTTGAATATTTGGTAAACACTGTCTGAAGTAAAGCTAAACAGATTTATTTTTAGCAGCCCTTCTCCATGCCTTTAATATGCAAATGAATTTTGTGCATTGCCAATAGAGGAATCCAGTAAGCAATGTTTCCCAAAATTATTTGACAAAGAAGTAATTTTCTGTATGACTGCCTTAGGGACAAGTAGTCCAGGAACACCCTTTGGAAACGGTCTCTCTGCAGTTCTAAACCTGACCATGGTTTATAGGGGTTACTGGGAAGGAGAGGTTTCATATCTTAATCAATCTCCCATAAAAGCTTGGGATTTGAATGGGATTCCTTTTCTGAAACTAGGACTATGCATAAGTCGTAGGTACTAAGCATTTACAGCATATTCCAAATCTTTGGATGATAGAAAACTTGGAGAAAAAGTATTGATTCATGTCTAGGTATTTGGTCTCCCGGAGTTATACTTGAATTTTTATCATCAGAGTGATTGATTTAAGGCATTTGCTTCCTTAAATACCTTCTTTAAAAAATTGTCTGAAGATAACCTTTGTGTAACATACAGTAGCTATATATTTTAGTGTTACTTTTTTGCAAACACCTCTTTTCTTTTAAATATGTAGCAATATAATGTATACTGAAAGAGATTGCAGTCACCATATGCTCTGTACATTGAAAGCCAATACACACACAGCTTCAGTCAAGGAAAATCAATGAAGCAAGAACCTTAACAATTGGGATCTTCTCTTTGATAAGACTAATACCTGTATGTAGCTTAGTTCAACATAATAAACAAAATTCAGCTGCTTTGGTTTGGAAATGCTTTCTTGAAGAGCAGAAATAAGGTCAAATCAAGGACCTTAGTGGGAGGAGGAAAAATTGACTATCTTAGATAAACATAAAGACTTTTCTAGCTCTAAAATTCCATAATTCTTGAGAAGTAACTTGTTCTGTGTTTTTTGGCTAACATGAAAGTTAATTCACATTGTACAGAAGATCTAGGGGAAAAAAATGAAAAAGGAATGCCTTGACCTGTACTGGCCCTTGGTAGACTAACTCCATCTTACTTTTCTAGTCCTATAAACTATCAACATTAACATATCTAATCGACTCACAATTGTTTGAGTAAAATGTAAATTTATTTTTTTCCCTGACTTCTGTGCCTGGACCCACATTCTCTGCCTTCCCAAGATCCTTCAACTGTCCATATGTAATCTCCCATCATGATCGAGCCAAATCGTAATTTTTCCATGAAGTGTTTATCTGCTGAGGACTTCACAGAAAGCATGCTATTAGTATTGACAACTATCATTTGTATAACACATTAGAAATGTTAAAGCGTTTTTACAAAAATTATCCTTTGTGTTCTTTATGATAACCCTGGGAAGCAAGTTATTATCATGATGGCCTGTTTATGGAGGAAGAAACCAAGTCTCCAGGAGGTTAAACGCCAACAAGTTGTAGACTTGGACCCAAGTCAGGATTTATGCGACAAATTTTATACTCCATCCTTTATTACCTGTCTTTTTCTTCACTGAGCTACCAAGGCATTTATTTATCCTTTTATTCATTCAACAAATATTTATCGAGGCCCTACTATGTTCTTATATAATGCATGTTTCTGTACTATGAATCAGTGCATACACAGTTGGGAAATAGGGGAGTGATGTCAAAAAAACATGGCGGTCATCTTGGTTTTTCCCAGCACGTTAATGTTTAACACATTGAAAGTTCACTAACACAGCTAAATGCAACAAGCTGTGAGGGAATGGGGTTGTGTGCACCATGCCCATTTCCTACATTCTTCCTGTGAATGTGGCTATGTGTTCTGTCTTGGAAGCATTTATTATGCTAGTTTTCATCTTTTTGCATTTTTACCTTGTCTCCAAGACTCAGTTTTAACCTTCTCTTAAACCTACTTCCATTAAGCTATTCCCACTTTTTCTTTTTTGTTTGTAAGTTAAAGTCCTTTTATGTACTATAGTTTTATTTACTAGGGATTCATCATGTCTTTTAACTGTGCCAGTATTTTTATTAAGAGTGTTATTTTTGTTTGTGCTCTGGTTACAAGGTGCATACATTTTGAATGGCCTTCCCTGACCTATTTTTGCTCCATCCCCTCTGATTTTTAGTGTGTAATTTTGCAGGGCATATGGATTTTAATTATGTATATATTGTATGTTCACATAAATGCCTGTATTTGCTGAGTAACTAATAAGCATGTGTGTGTGTGTCTGTATGTATAGGTATTCTCTACAGTAAAGTATCTAACTTCCATGTATCTTTCCCTGAAATATTTATGTCACAAAAGTAAAAAAGAATGTAGGCTTTCAATTGTTCTAGCTAGGCATTATGGAAAAGCTATTATGTATTAGGTACTCTATTATTTTATTCTCACAGCAAATGTAAATGTCTCTTTCTATCCTCATTTTTGGCAAAGGATTTGAACCCAGAGCAATCTGACTCTTTGACTTTTCCTTTTTTCACTCCATGTTTCCATTTTTTAAAAAGCTAAATATTGAATTTCATATTTTAAAGTTTGTTCTGCCTAACCCTAGAAACTGGGGAGTGGGATGTTGGCAAAAAAGTTAAATTGTTTGCCTTTCTACCATCCCTTCAAAGATTTTCTAGTAAGTTTTACAGTTTTTCCTCTCAGGTCCAGTCCCTCTAACACTAATGTCTAACTCTTTTTACCCCAAAGCCTCTAATAATGAAACTCCTTAGCAGAAACTTATTCAAAAATAAACAGAAGAATGACCAGATGACACGTAATGATAAATATAAAATGTAGAGTAAATATAATAAGCTTTTCAATTTCTCAGGACCCATGGATATCTGTGCTTGTCAAGGGGAGCTGTTATAATGCTAGCTGTTGTAACAGATATACCTCTGACCTCCTCAAATCGCAGAGACTTAATGTAAGAAAGGTTTATTTGTCACTCACCTAACAGTCCAACTTGGGTGCTCCTGGTCTGGCAGCTCTTCTCCAAGCTTGAATTCAGAGCCTCCATTTCCTTACCTTTTGTAACCCTGCAATTTTCAGTGTATGGGTCTCATACTGACCTAAAGGTCATCTCCGTTACAGTCAACCAGAAGCAGAAAAGACCATGGAGAGTGATGAGGGAGGATTTCAAATGGATACCCCAAGATGGCACATATACTGCTGCTCCATTACACTGGCTAGACTCAATCATGTGGCTACATCTAACCACAAGGAATGGAGTCTAACTGTGTCCCCAAAAGGAGAAGGAATGGCATTTTGTGAACAGCTAGCCCGTTTCTGCCACAGGGTTGACATAAGTTCTTTAACAGCTCAAGTTTTACGTCTAAAACTATGGCTTCCAGCAGAATAAATTTCTCTGTGGCAAGCTGTGATAAATGTTATGACTTTATGTTTTATTTTATAGCACCTCTGCTCCATTCCTTCTAAATTGCCTTATTGCGTTTCATTATGGGCACTAATGATGAATTAAGTTGGACTGCTTAATAATTAAAAGTATCTCTAGGATAAAGCCATATTTTCTCTTGGAGGAAATCTATTTGGCTTTGTGCACAGCTGCAATGTTCAGTCTAAGAAAATTAGAATTCTTAAGAAATGAACGAACAGACATCTCAATAAGTGACATTGACAGGATTGTTCAGTTTGATTGTAAAAGAAAAGAACTTGTATAAAATATAAAGAGGAGCTTTTTACTCAGATACCATAAAAATGAGTGGTATGAACTTTTAAGATTAACTTTGGGAATGCTAACCCTTGAATGAGCTGACATGTCTGAAAGAAAACTCTAGAAAAAAACAATTTCTGATGCATATTTGGAGAAAGATGGAAGAAGAATAGTTGCATGGATTGGGATCAGGCATAAATGTTACTTAATGTCAAACAAAGAGTTACTCATTTTTATTTTTTGTTTTTATTATAAAGTAATATCATAACACTGTAAAAATTTGAATAAACTTGGATCCTACAGTTCCTCCAGGGATGGCATCAGAGGATGTAGGAATGTACCAAATTGGGAGTTAAAATATGTGTCTTTGGAATATATTTTCCTGGGAAGAGAGTCCATAGTTTTCATCAAATTGTCAGAGCATTCTGTGAGACTCGCCTAAAAGGCTTAGAACTTGCTGATGTAAGAAGACTTGAATCTTAAGATTGGCGAAAACGCGGAGCATATGATTGCTTTAAAGAAGTTCAAGTCTGTAGGCCTAGAAGATATTCCAGAAAGCTCAAAAGCGTGAACATGGGACCTTGGAACCATTTTTAGTAAGATTTACTCGTGCACATATTCACCAAACAAATATTACTTCAGTGCCTTTTCCATGCTTCATGCTGTGCTTAAATATCCTGATGGATGAAGGGAAAGTTGCTAGAAATTTTAGAATGAGGAAGATGACGCAGGGAGGAAACCTGGCTATATAGTGTCCGAGAGCTCAAGTGTTGGCATGAGGCACACAAGGGTTCCAAGCCCACTTCTTCCATTTATCATCTATGCCATCTTGGGTGGGTTAGGAACCTCTCCATACCTCCAGTTGTTCTTCTATAAAAGGAGGACTCATGTACCTATTTCTTTGCATTGTTATGAAGAGTTAACTGATAACACACTTAACATACTTAATACAATGCATAATACACAGTAAAAATCTCAGTAAGGGGTAATTAATATTTGCTGTCTTTAAACATTGTATCTATCAGGTATAAGATGAATTAGGCTTACTATGGGCGGCCCTGTGGGATGGATGGAAACTGAGTTATAGGAAAGCACAGTTCAGCTTAACCTAGAGAATCTTTTAGTAATTATAGAAATGGATAAAAATAGAACCAGAGCACAGGGCAATGAGCTCTATCCCCAAGAGTATTTAAATAGAAGAAGCCACTACTCCTCAGGGGAAGAAAAAATCTTTCTACATGATTAAACTAAGTTGCATCTGACATTCCTTCTAAAGTTAGTATTCCATGAGTGTTTTTGATAACTACCCTGTAGATAAGATAGTGAGAAAGAACTTGAATCTGATGACAGTTTTGGTGGTGTCTCTATCTCTCAATCTCTCTCTCTCTATGAAAAACATATTTTCAAAGAGTAACTCATTAAATTTATCAACTCCAGCAAGAGATTGAAAGATAGGGAAATTATCTCATACAGGTATGTCTTCTTTTAAGAAAGCTTTGACACATGAATATCTGAAATTATGGTACATGCATAAGGTCTTTATACTTTTAGGGGCACAGTACATGTATGAAGGGGTGTATTCTTCCTTTTTTTTTCCTATCAGAGATCATCTATAGTAGTGAAAATAGAAATACAGTTAACACATGTCTCTTAAAGGCAGCATGAAAAATACATTTTCAGAAAGAATTTATGCATTAATTTCATAAACTGCAAGGTCGAAATTAAATGAAATACTATATTAGAAAATATTACTTACAAAAAGTGGCTTCCTACTTGTATCTGTCACAATTAATGGGCAACAATATGCCAGGAATTTCTTTCATCAAAATGAAATGACCTGTTTTCAAGTAAAAGGATGTACAATCTGAATCTGTTTAACAGTCATAGACATTGGTCTTTATAGTCCTGTATTTTCAACTTTTTTGGAGAAAGTATCAAGGTGAATTTTAATGATCAGGTCAGTAATTATAAATTCATAAATAAGCCTGGAAGCAGCATAAGAATAGTGGATGTCCAGTCTAAACCAGTACTCCAGCACTACCCACTACCATTCTGGGTTTGCTCACTATGTCTTAGAATAATTTATTTTGGAAATGAAGCCAGCTTTATAAAGCTCTTTGTATAGCCAGCTTGTCTGTTTCTATGCAATGGAAATAGGCAGAAGTTAGCCAGATATGGAAGGTAGCTATCACAGCCACAGGGGGATAGATGGGCATGGCCAAGACGGTGCCAATCGCACATGGTATTGCACAGTCCGTGACGCTAGCTGTACAATGTTGGAAAGAGAAGGGATCTGAGATACTATCATCCCAAATCCTATACCATTCAACCCTCTGTATGCCCCAACAAGTTATAGCTCTGGGATCTAAGGCACAGAATGCTTAAATGATCTTTCTAACATCCCTTAGCCAGCGGCACAGGAAGGCCCCATACATGCTCAGGTCTCTTGACCAGTAACATTTTCCAGGGCTTTCCTGTGGCATCTCAGTGATGAGAGGGTCTTGGATTCCCGGAATATTGCCATTTACTGGAGCTTCATAGCTTTTGAAGGTGGGAGATGATGCTACGGGATAATTAGATGCAGGGCAAGACAGGTATTATACCTTCTCACGCGGACCTCACCCTGCTCATGGGAAGAGGCTAGTAAACTCTGGATTTCACACACACAAAACCTTAAGCCAATTACGTTTAAAATACAATGGCCAGAATGATGTGGTAATCTCAGTACTCACAGAGATACTACTAGCCTGTCTTAACCACATGCATGTTACAAATATACTTCACTGTGATTCATTTCTATGGCACGTCAGATTTGTTGTCCTGCTTACGGAAGTAGATGGAACGCCTTGGCTTTGCATGGGAGACCCAGCTACCATGTGTAGCACTATGGAGATTCATATTGTTTTACTTTAAAAAACTGACTTGAAAGATAGAAGTGGCCATTTAAAACTGTGCACTTAGTGGAGGGGGAAAAAATAACTTTGTATAAGAGGGATTTCTGAAGCACTTGTTCTGCTGGCTTTAGATGAGAGATGCTCAAGTTGAAGTAATCAAGGACAAAGTATTTTGAAAGAAATGCTTTCTTTTACAGTACGCTAGACCCATGCTGTCCAATAGAAATATGATGCAAAAAAATGCGTAATTTTAAATTTCCTAATAATCACCTTGAGACAAGTAAAAACACAGGTGAAATGAATTTTAATAATTTTATTTAACTTAGTATATCCAAAAATATTTCAACATGCAAGCAATATTTTTTAAAAATGGCATATTTTACCTTTTTTGATACTAAGTCTTTAAAATCCAGTGTGCATTTACACTTACAGCACATCTCAATTCTGAGGAGCACATTTCCACTGCTTGATAGCCACATGGGCTAGGGGCTGTCATATTGGACAGGGCAGCTCTAGACTAATGGTCATGCTCCTAAATTGCTGGGAAATCACACCTGATCCATTGGAGCAATTTCTGACTGGAGAGAGTAAATGCCCAAATTTTGTTTCATGAAGGAGCTTATTAAGCCCCTCAGAAAGGGGAAAACATTTTTAGGCATTATGTATGTATTTGCCATGCAGCGATGTCTGTGTGATACGTGACTTTGGATCTGCTCCAACTGACATGTGAGGTAAGGTGACTTTCTCAGCCAGGGCAAGCTAACCAAACAGCATTCTTCTGGAAACATAATCAGTGGGCCCCGGGTCTGTACAAATACAGGTGAGGAGATAAAGCATTAAACTGAGTGATCAGTCAGTACAGACATCATCCAGTAGGAGGAATGGGATTTCTGAAGCTAAAATATGAAGCGCTCATGACCAAGCTGGGCGAGGAAGCTCTCGTGCCTCGAAGGAGAGGCTGTGCAGAAGCAGGCTCAGAGGAGGAGGAGGGGAGAGAGGCAGCAACATGCAAGGCTGGAGGGGAGTGTTAAGCTCTTCAGAAGTAGAAAGCCTCAAAGAGGATTGTTGACTCTAGTGGACATGGAGAATTAATAAAAAACAAGCCTGTCAATATCACTTTACCTCTATGTAATGAGAGCACAAGCAGAGATGTCTATATTTATGACTGAGTTTTAAAAAAAATGATACTTTTCACAGAAAACAGTAGGACATAGTGAAAAGGAGAGCCCTCTTTATGATTTGGAGGGTGGTACAGTGTTTTCCCCCACTCCAGTCATAGGTACAAAGAAGAGAAAAGGGAAAGTTGGAAAGAACCATAAGGAAAACCAACTTGTTTCTTTTCTACCCTTGATTTTCCTAAGGCCCCACAGGAAGGCAATCAGAGAGCAAGAGTAACATAATCTCGTGTCTCTTGATTAGTGATGTTTTAATCCACAGATTTTTCTGCTGAATTTTAGTGTCCCTTAGAGTGTCTGAGGAGCAGGTCCTGGTCTCCTGTTTGTAAAATGGAAGCCTGGATTGGTTCAATTACCCACTTCTTTAGATACATTGTAGAACTTGTTCTATTTTTGGTGAGGAAGACTGGCCCTAAGCTAATAACATTTGTTGCCAGTCTTCCTCTTTTTGCTTGAGGAAGATTGTGCCTGAGCTAACATCTGTACCAATCTTCCTCTACTTTGTATGTGGGACGTCAACACAGCATGGCTTGATGAGCAGTGTGTAAGTCCACAATTGGATCTGAACCCGCAAACCCCAGGCCACCGAAGCGGAGTCCACGATCTTAACCACTATGCCACCAGGCCGGCCCCTAGAACTATTTTTTTCACATTCTGTGACACCCATAATGTCTGATGTTCTGGTGAGTAATATATACTCCCAGAGAGTGGTGTTTCCCAGCAGTATGTTGGTGCCCATGTGGAACAATCGGAAATCTCCTATGTTGCTGGTGAGAATGTGAAGTGATACAACCACTTGGGAAAAAAGTCTTGCACTTTCTCGTAAAAATAAATACATATCTATTTTATGACCCACCAGTCTCATTCCTAAGTGCTTTCTGTCCAAAAACACTTATACAAGAAGGTACATAGCAGGTTTTTTGTATTATTCCACAATGGGAAATAGCCCAGGTGTCCATCAGCAGGAGAATGCATAAACAAACTACAGTACATCCGTACAATAAAATACTGTTCAGCAACAGCATTCATGAATGTCAATAATACTTTGCTGAGTGAAAGCAGCATTACGCAAGAGTACATACTACATAATTCCATTTGTATGAAGTTTTTATGAAGTTGGAGAGGCAGAACTAATTTATGGTAAAAAAAAATCAGAACAGTGGTTATTGGAGTTGGAAGGAATTGGCTGGGAAGGGACATGAGGAAAATTTAGGAGGTGATGAATATATTTTAGATTTTGATAGGATCTGGGCTAAAACAGTAAGTGAATTTTTCAAATGGTATAACTAAAATTTATGCATTTCATTGTGTAAGTTTTTACCTTAAAAATAAAGAGAATTGAAAACAATTTTGAACTCTAATAATATAAATTTAAATTTACTTTGAAATGCATCAAAAAGTAAGATGAACTGATGGATGGATAGGTACGTGATAAAATGAATACATCAAATGTTAACAATCATAGAATCTAAGTGATGGATCTATGGGTGTTCACTGTACAATTTTTTCAACTTTTCTGTATTTTGAAAATTTTCATAAAATCTTAAGGGGAGAGAGAAATGAAATTATTTGTAAACTCTGGTACTTCAGTGGGAACAAATTACTTTAGACTCTTACCCCATGCCATACACAAAACTTAATTCAAAATGGATCACAACCCTCGATATAAGAGCTAACACTATACAACTTGTAGAAAAAAGGAGAACATCTTCTTGAGCTTGGATTAAGCAGAGGTTTTAGATCTGAAACCAAAAGTATTCATAGAGAAAAAATTGATAAAATCAACGTATTTAAAACTTTTGTGCTTCAAAAAACATTAAGAAAGTAACAAAAAATCACAGATTAGGAGAAAATATTTCCAAATCACATATTTGATAAAGTACTTGGGTCCAGAATATATAAATCACTTTACAACTCAATAATAAGACAACCCAATTAAATATGGGCAAAAGATTTGACGAGTCGCTTCACTGAAGAAGTACACAAAAGATGTTCAGTTATTAATCTTTAGGGAAAACCACAATCCACTTCACACCCACTAGAGTGGTTATAATCAAAAAGACAAAACAAGTATTAGTGAGGATATGGAGAATTCAGTACCCACCAACATTGCTGGTGGGAATGTAAAGGGGTGCAGCTGCTTTGGAAGACAGTTTGGTAGTTTTCTGAAAGGCTAAACGTAAATTTGCCATGCAATTTAGCAAGTCCACAAGTGGGCTGTTATACAAGAGAAATGAAACCATAGGTCCATGTGAAGACTTGAAAGAGAATGTTCAGAGTAGCATTATTAATAGTAGCAAAAACTGGAAACAGTCCAAATGTCCAACTGGTGAAGAGCTAAACAAAATGTGGCATATCCATACAATGGAATACTATTCAGCAATAAAAGGGAACAAACTACTAATACACGCTATGACCTGGTTGAACCTCAAAAGTATTTCACTAAGTAAAGGAGGCTAGATACCAAAAGACCTCATATTGTAAGTTTTCATTTATATGAAATGTCTAGAAGAGGCAAATCTATAGAGACAGAAAATATGTAAATGTTTGCCTAGGAGGGAACAGGGATTGACTGCAAATGAGCAAGAGGGGTCTTTTTGGAGATCATAGAAATGTCCTGAAGCTGGATTGTGGCAATGGTAGCACACTTTTGTAAACTCACTAAAAATTACTGAATTGTACACTTAAAACAGATGAGTGGTATATTAATATCTCAAAGCTGTTAAGAAAAGCATATGAAATGTAAAGACTGATAGAACTCAAAAAGTTGGGTTTTCTAAAGTGATAGTAGAGTTTCGTGGCTCTGAGCATGGAATCTGGTATATGATTTCCTTCATCCTTACTGTGTGACTTCTGGAAATTAACCTTTCTATGATTTATTTTACTCTATAAAATAGGAATAATAATAGTATCTACCTCACACTAATGTTAAGAAAATTAAATTAGATAAACAGTACTTCAGCACAGCGTTTAGCACATTGAGAGCTTCATAAATGTCAGCTCTTATTACTATGATAATGATGATGTAGGGGAATTGGCTATAATTTCACTGTTTCTTTTTGGCTCAAAGATCTTGATGTTGAATAAATGTATTTGCTCCCAAGATTTGGTAATGGGTTTTGTAGAAATCCTTGCTGCAAGAGTCTAGAATGGTATGCTTTTCTAGTTCTTCATCTAATTTCTAATTTTCCTTTCCCTCTTAGCCATGGTGCCTTTAATTTCTTCTCATCAGCCTCTTCAGAGTGCTGTCTCAAGCAGCTTCCCATTCCTCCTCATTTGCAGCTTCCTGCAGTGCTGCTTAACTCTGATCAGCCTTGATACAGTATAAAAAAGAAGTCCAAAATAGCTAAATGAGGGTCTGAGGTCTTCACCTACAAAGTAAAATAAGTGGGTTTTAATACGGTCATTTTGTGATGACTTTGTTAGACACTCATGTGCCTATTTTTCGTAATGTGATTTTTGGTTGATGTCAGTTGAGAGCTAATCTTCAGCTAAGAAAAATAGCAGGGTATCCTTAAACTTTGTTGGGGGTGGGTGGGTGTGGGGAGAGGGTAAGTGTTAAATTTCTGTTTCCAGAAGTTGGGAGAATGCCAGTCATATAAACTGAAGAGACTGAATTTAAGATTATTTGAAAATAAAAAGCCATTTTATTACTTTTCAAGAACACTAACAATGTGAACTAGCTGTTAACCAAGTGTTTTCCTGAAGAGGTCCTGCTGGGACTTCTTTTAATTTGGCACTTAGCAGCACCATTTGCATACAAATAAAGAATGTGCTGAAGTCCTTAAACACTCTATCCTCACCCTCACTTAAGGTCAACATCCAAAAGAAATCTTCATCCTATTAATTTGTGGAGCCAATATTTCCTAAATATACAATAGAAAGATAGCCTTACAACCAGCTCAAGAAGGATAATCAGAGATTTAAAATGGGAAAACTTGGAATCAACAAATGTAAATATTGTTTCAAAAATGATAATCTTTCCCATACCCATTGTTACCTCTGATTTTCCAGGTCTCAAACATTTCAGCTCCAGCTGTTTGTTTCCATGACCTTATGAAATTAACTTAAAACTGGAGGTTAAAATAATCTATTCCAATTCCCTCATTTGCTAGATAAAGAACTAAGGAGAAGGTGATGGGACCTTGGGCAAGGTTGCAACACTTGTTGGCAGCTACACTGGACAAGAACTCTTGTTTCCTGACTCTCAATTTCGTTTTCTGTCCAATACATTGTGTTGAGTTCTGTTTCTGGTTATGCCACAACCCATTTCCATCTGTCTTCAGCTCCATGGGTCATAAACTCCTTCAGAGAGCCAGCTTTCTGCCCATGGCTCAGCTTTTATCAGTCACCATTAGTCTTGCTCACCTTTGTCAGTCGTCTTTACAGAAGCAGAGTGAGGCAGTCAGTCCTGCTTAGGTGGTATGATTTGTGTGGCAAATCAAAGTCCCTTTCAGTCCTGATTAGCTCTCTTAAGCCTTCTATGGCATCACTTACCCTCCTTTATAATTCCCACCATTATAGCCATGCCTTTAGGTCAAGGCTTGCTAGTGCAGATGCCTACAATGCCCCAGCAGGTGAAAACAGGCCAAGATGGCATGCGCCTGTTCCATAGGAAGTGGCTACTACTCAGCTCCAGCTAAGTGCTGCCAGCATTGCCAGATCACCCTATTTTTGAAAGGAAATGGTAAGTCCAGGTTTCTATGTAAAGTCTCCCAATTAGTAAATGCTGGAAGATAATTCCTAATTTTTAAAACACTGAGTAGTTCTAGTAATTTGTGAATATAGCCCATGAGCCTATCAGTTTGTGACTTTTACTTTAGGTTCATTATTTACTCCATATATATATATTGAGATCCTGTTGTGTGTCCAGCACTCTGCTATATACTTTTATTCTACAGCCAATGAAAAGCCAGTGGGAAAAAATGCCAATTTCCCCCATATAATGAACTTCCCTCTGCTCCCTGAAGCTAGGAGTTACTGGAAGTCTGTACCACCCTTCCCTCTTTTCTTCCGACTTCACCTAAGTTCTGCCCTGCCCCAGACTCTGGAGCACATTTTGTCTTTGGTTAGATGAAAATGAAGCATTCCTGTGACCAGCATTTAGGTGACCTTTCATCAACACAGTCACCTGTGGTCCTGCTGACTATGTGCCCATGTTTACCAGTGAGTTTCCTACCTTGTTCTTCAGCTCAATCTTTGTTCCTTCCTCTTCCTTATCCCAGCACCCAATCATTGAGAAGGTCACTGTAGCTCTCTCTTTCAGATCCCCAGAGCCCCTCATCCCCTCTTAAGGCCCGTCCCATACAGTCCAGTGCAGACTGTATTCTCTCTCTCTCCAAAGAATTACACTAGTCCACTTGTCCTCAATGATGCCAACCACTGCCCCACCCCACCGCCCAAATTCATCCTCACACTCTACCACAGATACTTTTGAAAGGAATTTAGGAGAGGATTGTTATGGTTTGAGTTTTGTGTTAACCAATCTTGTCTTTTTCTGATGCTGAGATTTACTGAAATATTTCTGAACCTATACGAAGAAATAAAAATGGCAGGAATAGAATTAATTTGTATGAAATAACTTTGCAATTAATGACCCAATGCAGCCGTTCTTAGATGATGCAACAGTTCTAAGAAATGATACGTTTCAGATGCCCTGATTCTGGTATTGATTCATGCATTTGCTGACTTGGAGATTTCAAATTTGATGTAGCCTTCTTCAACCTGCCCACTATTGCTTCTTTCCTCATAGATCTCAGCAGACAGTCTCGTCCTGTGGTATGTACCCCTGGGGTCAGGAGACGTAGTTGAATCCCTAGTTCTGCGTGCCATGATCCTATGAGCTAAGGCAAGTTATTTTTGCCAAGGTGCCATTTCCTCATGTAAAATGAGGACACCACCACCTTCCTTGTTACAGGAAAGTGTTTTATAAAAGAACTTCTGTGTCAAAGATTAAGAACATAGGCTCTAGAGTTCAACAACCTTGGTTCAAATTCTAGTTCTGCCATTGCTGTCTGTGTAAGCCTGTGAAATGAAAATACACATGGTTAAAGGAAATGCCAAGCGCTTAACGCAATATCTGGCACGCAGAACTCTGTATTAAGGGAGAGAATGCTAAGTGTTGGCAATATTGGGTTTTTACTGCTAACTGTATCCTTCAGTTGCAAGGAGCAGAAAATGAAAGCTAGCTTGTATCAAGCACTTATCCTTTTCTAGGTACCGTGCCAAGCATTATTAAATCATTCAGTCCTCACAACAATCTTATCATAGGTGTTTATAGGAGGTATTTATTATCCCCATTTCACAGATAAGGAAACTGAGTTTGACAGAAGTTAAGTATCTTGTTCAAAGTCACAAACAGCTTGGGAGAGCCAAGATATACAACAAAGAGTCTACCTCCAAATCTACTCTTGTAACCACTATGTTAGGCTGCCTCATGGATGGTGGAAAGGAAAGATGTATAGAAGGTGGGTCAAATTTGAGTCTGAAATACAGAGCCTTGCATTTCAGAATGGAAAGACTAAATGCTCATTGTCGCAGCTGGCTGCTTCCAGCTCTGCCGAGAATCTCCTCCCGCAAGGGGGGTGAGGGGAGGAGGGGGGTCTCAGAGTATAAACCTTTAGGGTCTCCCTGGTCAACCTGGCCAGAGGTAAGCAAATCCTGGGACAACTGGAGAAGGCGAAATGTATCAGAAAAATAATGAAGTAATTATAAATAAATTTAACTGACAAAGAGACTATATTTTTTCTTTGTTCTTGGATTCTTTGTTTATATCCTGCTGACTTCCAAAATGATGACTTGCAGCAGGTTACAACAAAAGACACACAAACAATAGAAATGTTCAGACAAGGGTAAGAGGTCAAGAGACTGAGTATTTGAGCTATTCGTTTAGCACATTATTTTCCCAGCTGGGAAATCTACTGCAACACTGAACTAAGATCAGAAAGGTGCTTCATAAATGTATAGGTTAATTCTGGCAATATATTTGAAGTGCTTAGATAGCAAACCTCTCCCTATTTCACTATAATGGCCCAGCTTCATTTGTCATCTTTTTTTCCCTCCTTTTAAAGCATTGCTGAGACTTTAAGATACTCATTGTGAATTAATTTGGGATTTGGCATAATAACATTAATCATGCTAAAAGAATTCGTTTGACAGTAATGCAGTATAATTAGTGATGTACTAAATCCATTGAGATCTACCAAATAATTATAGAATCGTTATTTTAAAACCATATATAGGCATTCCTTTTTTCTTTTTTTTTTTTTTTCTTTCTATTTTGAATCTGCAGCATGTAGAGGCAAAGTCTCAGCTCTGACAATTTGCTTTTTGAAATACCGGGCAAGGGTATCAAGAATAAACCCTGGTAGATTTAGCACTAACCTTAGAGGCCCTTCGTTTAGGGCAAGGTGTAAGAAGTGCCTTAAAGAAGACTATTTAATCCTGAGGACAGCTGGGCAGATCACGTGGAATCATGTGGGAAGGCTTGAGAAAATAAATGTGACTGTTGGAACAGACCGAGAGGTTAATAGCTTATGAAGCTTAAAGACTTGTAGAGTGTGAGGGAATACCTAGAAATTCCTATTCCTAGATTGTGGTGAATGTTTAATTTTTCTTAAAAGTACTAACAGTCCATTTGGAACTGGGAAGAGGTGAGAAGGATGGTCTCTGTGGTTGTAGATTTTTAAAAATTTCAACAGAATGAGGTCTTAGAAATCAACAGGCCAAATTGTATCATTTTATGTAGTAACAACTGAGGCCCACTGAGGTTGTATGGCTTGGTCAAATGCAAAACCTGGTAACCCAGCCGGGTCTACTCTCCAATTGTCTGCACTCCGGTAACCATAGTTTTCTAGTTATGAGCTCTCCGTTTTTATAGCAGTTTAGAATCAGCCCTTTTCAATGGGAGTTCCTAGAGAGAAGTAAGCTGCAATGTCATAAGGCATCTCTTGCATCTGGAATGGTAGTGACCATGTACCATCTTTGAGAAAATTGCAAAAATAGTCATTCAAATGAATTTCTGCATTCTTTGACTCAGCTAAGGAATCGTGGTTGAGAAAGCTATAGACTCTAGAACAGGAGAGTCCAGTAGAAGTTTCCATGATTAAAAAAATGTTGCATATCTGCACCATCTAACACAGTAGCCACTGGCCATATGTGGCTACTGAACGCTAGAAATGTGGCTGAGGGATACCATCTTGGGCAGCACAGCTGTAAATATTTTTGCTCATTCAATATATAAAACCACATAATAACCCCGTGTTGTCAAGAATATTATACTATTGCATTTGAATATGTCAGTGTTTTAGTCCCCAACCTATATTGTGGGGGGTGCATAGCATTGTGCTTTATAGGACGTGATCTACAGGGTCTGGGTTCAGAACCTAGCTCTAGCAGCTGGGGGTGATTTAGGCCAGCGTCTTAACTTCTAGCAGAGTAATATCCTTTCCATGCAGGAATGAGGTGAAGAGTAAAGGAGTTAATAGATGTGAACTACTTGGGACAGTGCCTGGCACACACCAAGCACAGGTGGTGCTGAACATTACCTGTGAAAAACCCATGGTGGTGAACGCTACTCCTTGATTTCAGAGACTCAGATATGGCTTTCCGAATCTTTAAAAAAAAAACCGTGGCATTTAATTGCCCAGACTAGCTGCGTACTGAGAAGACAAGAGAGTAACAGCAGTCGGCCCCACTGGCAAGGAGTTTATTTTATCACTGAAATTGTTTAGAATTGCTGAAGCACAGGGATAATACAATGCAGACAGACTTTTATTTTGTATTTTTTTTAAATCATTTTAAAATTCTTTACAAACAATGCAAACACTTAATACTGTTCCTGGGCTGAACACCACCACTGTCCCCCATATCCCTGCCCCAATATCCTTTTGGCACCGACAGATACATAGTAACAAAGGTCTAATCTTATCATTCTCACCTTTCTTTCCCCACCCTCTGATATTTGTTAATTAATAAAACAAAACTTATATCCCTACAACCTTACACTCTACCTGGCATACCCAAGGCATTCAATTATTAACTAAATGCAAGAATATATTATTCTCACTTATTTTTAATTGTAAAATACTAGTAACCATATAAAAACACAGAAAACATGACAACCCCACTTACCCGTAACTAGGTTTACAGATTGTTAATGTTTTGCTATATTTGTTTTAGATATCTCCTTTAAAAGAAATCTCTTGATGGCATATCGTTTCAAAAGCCCCCTCCACTCTTTTCAGAATGCAACAGGTTATCAATAAAAAGATATGCATTTCCGTGTGCTATGGGGTCCCCATAATGTTGAGTCTTTGAACAAAGAGAATGAGACAAAAGCAGTAGGACATTAGTGTATTAGAAATTAGGCAGAGGAGGATAATAGTAACATTGAGCCAGATTGCAATGAAGGGCATATGAAATTGAATCCTATTTTTGCAGTATAAGTTACCCTGAGTGGTGAGAATCAAAGCATTGTTCACAGCAACTAATTGATTCTCTCCTTGCTAAATTCTGTGGTGCTTTGAACGCAAATGACAAAGTCCTTGCCCTTAAAAACAGGTTTATCTGGAGAGAAAGTACTGACCCATAAATATATCTGAATTGAGGACTGGGACAATTATCTGTGGATGGTGCTAAAATATCACTGGAAATGTAAGCAAGTCACCACGACTTGGTGACTTATGATACAGCTATTAAACATGAAGGCTGAGTTAGTGATGCCTTCAAAGTGTTTGAGCCTGATTGATAAAGTGGGGTTGCCAAAGAAAGAGAAGGAGATTAAGAATTATTTTTGTGGTAAGAATGAGGAGTTTGGTTTTGGATATATCAGGATGGAGAAGACACAGGGCATGCAAGTAAATATATGGTATGCTCTTGAAAACAAAATCCCCTGGGTGCTATATTCTAGGCTGCTGTAAGAACAAATTATACTGTCCAAATAGCTGTATTGTTAGATCAGGATAAATTACCCAAATGAGGCTTAATATGATACCCGCATCACTACCTTATTCTCAAACCAAATGTGCCCGGCTTTAGAAATTAAGTGAAAAGGCCAGTCGATGTTTTCTTGCTGTAACTCAGCTGAACTTCCAAACAAGAGCCATCAAAGGTTGATTTCATGAATTTACAGAATACACACAAGACTCTTAAAGATGAGAAGAATGGACTCTTGTCATCCTCTCATTGCTATCCCCACAGGGTAGATTGATCCAGTAATGTTGTTACCCTAACCATCCCCATCCTCAAATTACACTTTACTTGCAGAACCATTTTTGTCCTTATAGTACCAAATCAAATACTTCATCCAATGTCTATGATGTTTAACTAGACTTCTGAATCTGTATAGAAAAAATTGAAACCTGGGAATTTCCGTGAAGGAGCTTAATTATCATTAAATTTATTTATCAATATAGCAATCACTTAACATGTTCTGAGTTCCTCAGTTTTGAGTCCCCAAGTAAGTACATACTCCAGTCCCTAAAAGGATAATAAAAAGAAAAAAATTGCATGTAGTGGACCTGTTTTTATGAGGCAGTCCTGCAGTCCATGTGGTTTCTACAGAGTAATGGGATGCAGTGACCGTGATCTTTGTCTTTGGTTAGCGATGTGTTGGGTTGAAAGCTCTATGTAACATCTGCTTATTTATCAGGTCTTAAACACTTGAGTGACTGCAATAGTTGTGATAAGAGCTAAAGATGTATGGCCAGAGCCCAGGAACATGCAAGGGAACCTGTGGTTTTGAAGGTTTCTATAGCCAAGAACCGTTTACTCCCTGAACACATACTAAGAAACTGTTACCCACAATTGATCTATGTATTATGATACAGACTCACCAATCTATTTTTTTTCTCAGCATTCTAATCTTGTTAAATATTTCCTAAAAGTATATCCCTTAGGCTGATTTTGGTATGCATTCAAATGAGTTGGTGTGAGTAGGTGCAAGAAATTTTGCATATTTTCAATACACACTAATGCTAGCCTGCAGAGAATAGGATAAAATATACTGTGCACTGCAGCAAAAGTGACAAACACATCTAAAAGATTACTTTGTTTCCTGTAATGTAGATGCATTCCAATACCGGATTCTCACCAACTTTGTATAAAACGATTGCTTTGTTGCTGGGTCTAATAGGGAAAGGAAAGACCCAGGGGCTTATAAATACTTTTGAACAGAGAATTTTAAGACAAAGTTCATCTCTATTGAGAATAGAATAACAATTTGCAAAAGCAAAATTCACCTCGTGCTGAAATTTTGAAGTCTAAGCGGGGTTTATGCTATTGGAAGTCAGCAGGTAAGGAGGAGTCAACATCAATTGTCAATATTTTCATTGTTTATACAGTGTCATAAATGAAGGGGTTAATTAACCTCTTACAAAAGTGCCCCTGGTCTTGGTGGACAGGATTCGAAAGATCAAATGCTTTGTGTACCAAAAGTCTGATCCATCTGTTACATACCTAAAGTATAATCCATACTCGTACCAAAGTATAACCCATCCATTGAGTAACTACACCATAACAACTTGTAGTGCATCATCAAAGATAAAGATGAAAAGACCTGAGGGCATCAGACAGTCCTTAACTCTTGAAATGTTTTTGTAACTAAAAGAATCTCTTTCTATTTTAAAGGGCTTTTCTTTCAGGTAAGTGAGTGTTCCTTCTCTTCCTATAGTCTTAATCATTTTTAATTTAGACTCAATCTCTTGAACTTCTTGTTCTGTGGTTCTGGTTTTTTAGTGCTAAGTTGCTTTCTCAGCAAAAAGTATAATCTCACTTCCTGCTTATGCTTTTCAAGTTCTTTCAGACAGCCGAATAAGGTCTACCTGTCCCTCCACAGGTGGATACTTGTGGTTAATTCACATTCTCAGCCCCTAAATTCTCATTCAGATTCCCTCCAATTATAGGAACATTTTTCTTCCCTTTAGTTATTATCTCTTGTTTCTTATACCACATGCAGTGATTATGAATAGTCTGGTATAACAAATCATCCTTATTTTCCATTAGTAATTCCTAGAAATTTGGTTGGTTTTGAGAAACCAGCTATGTACTCAGATACAGCAAACCTTGAAACAGAAAAATCAATCTTACCACCCAGAAATGATCACTATTGCTATATTGATCATGTTTTCTCCTAGTCTTTTTTGTATACATTGAAATGCCTATTTTGTTTAGAAAAAGGGCTTTAGAAGAGACATGATGTAAAAGCATTGATATGAATATTTTTCCAACTATTATCCTACCAAATTTACGATATCCTGTGAAAATAAGATATTTAATTAGCAAACACATTTATAAATAGAAAGTATTTTCAAATATTTCAAGAGAAAACGGAGTGAGGACAACAGGTTACTAATGGAATTGCCTAAGAGATGAACCTGGGTACTGGACTTACTTAGTATTTTAATAAATGATTTGGAAGTTAGAGTGCATAGTGAAATCTCCGCGTTTGCACATTATACTAGCTATTCTTATGGATAAATTGTAGCAAGATCTCACCATACTCAGAGTAAGCAGAAAAGTGACCGATGATCTTCAATAAAAATGCATTTTAGGGGAAAAAATGTCCTGAGCTGTAGTTTATAATATGATGGTCTGGAATTATCACTTACGAAAGAGCAAAGAAGAGCAGTTTTACTCTGCTGTTCAAAAATATGATTTTAGGCAGAAAAAGCCAACAAAACACTGGTCATTATTCATTCGTTAAACAAATAATAGTTGAATCCTCTTACATAACTATAAACACCATGCTAAAGTCTGAAGATGTAGGGTTAAAAAAAAAAAGTATTTATGGCTCATTTCTAAAAGCTAGATTGCTAAAGTCTTATTCCTCTCTCTCTCTCCCTTTTATCCCATCGGGAAGATCTGCTCCTTAGCGCTTCTAGAGGAAGCAGAACTTCCACACTCCACCTGATGACAATATCTATGCTGTCAGTGTGGCCCACCTATAATGCCCGGGCTGTCCTCCTCCATGGGCCAGTGCTGCTGCTTCGTGTTGGTTCCTTAAGAAACATTTTCTTAATTAAGAAAAATGATAAACAAAGAAGTAACTAGGAAGAATGCTTTTTAATAATTATGAAAACAAAGTATATCTCATTCTACCTATTTTTATATGCTGTTCTCCAGTATTCTATTCATTTCTCGTTGTTAATAATAATCTGGCACAGAGTATGATAGCTCGATAAGTTACAAGTCCAGATATTTTTAAAAAGGATATTGACAGCATTCTAGAATCTATTTTGATACAGAATATTTTAATTTGGATGGAAAAAAACACTGACAAATTTTTTTCTTTTTTATAGGTCATACTGTCAATGAACATTCCAACACACTGAAAACAGAAACAGGTCTATTAAAGTAGAATTAATGGCAAGAGGAAGTATAAAGTAAAATTATAACACAACAGCTGTCTGAATTTAGGCAGAGTGCAGAGAGCTCTCTTTTGAGGGCTGTGTGCTTGGGGTCTTAGCCTTTTATGATTCTGAATGGAGAGGGAGTGGGTAAGAGGTAGAATGCATCTGGGGCAGAAGCTTTACCACCATTAACTTTGTATCTATGAGTCCCACTGGAATTGCAAAATATGGTTGTACTCACGGTCTGACTCTCAACAAAATTCCCTAAACCCAAGAAATTTTAAATCACAATCATTAAAGAAAACCAATGAAAGCCGTTCGATAGGGCATGGAATGCTGCTTTGCTGTAAATTCTGTCAGAGCAGGTGGTAGTCTGTCTTATTAACCTTACACCTCCAGTGCCTGGTACATGACAGGAGTTCAGTAAATACTGGTTTATCTATCAAACACTTACATAGTGCCTACCATGTGCCAGTCGCTGTTCTAAATGCTTTTCAAATATTAACTACTTAATCCTTTTAGCAAAACTATGAGGTATGCATCCCCATACAGGTGAGGAATCTTAAATACCAATGAGTTAAGTAATTTGCTCAAGATCACACAACTTGTAAGCAGTGGAGCTGGGATTCAAACCCAGGCAGTCTGGCTTCACAGTCCATGCTTTTAACCACTTGACTGTGCCTCATTAAATTGAATATAATTTGGGGAGAGCCACTGATTCATGTTGTGTTCTCCATACTTATATTTTTAAGCATATACTCAATTATTTCTCTCTCCTGCCTGAAAATTCTTCTACTCTCCAACTATATAATGAAAAGCTTATACTTCTTAGCATGTCATTTAAGTCTTGTCTTAATTTGATCTTATTTTCCACCTTATTTCTCTGCACTTCCCCTATGGCTAGAGTACATGAAGCATAAAATATCCCAGTGGCCTGAACAAGCTGTTTGTTTTTATGTCTCAATGATGTTGACTTCCCTTTGCCCAACCCTAGTTCTACAGATGTGTCAAGAACAGATTAAATGTCTTCTGTTCTGTGAGGTTTGCAGGGAGTTGTCTGATTTGTATATATGCCTCAGAGTCTAGCACCATGTTTCATACAGCACCATGAAGGTTACAGTCACCAAAGTGTGCACCGAACAGCTCTTGTACACTTCA